>NC_092343.1:316200070-316500070 GCF_046630445.1 Rutidosis leptorrhynchoides
TCCGACTAGAAATGATAAGCAAAACTTTTGACATGCAGACACGGTCGAAGTCCAGGCTCGCTAATGCATCCTAACGACTTATCAGTTAGACACACTAATGCAGACCTGGTTTGCTAAGACCACTGCTCTGATACCAACTGAAAGGACCCGTTCATATACATTATAAACGATTCACAATAGTTGATTACATCGCAAGGTATTTGACCTCTATATGATACATTTTACAAACATTGCATTTGTTTTTAAAAGACAAACATTCATTACATCGAAAATTGACAGGCATGCATACCATTTCATAATATCCACTATCCAACTATAACTTGACTTAATAATAATAATCTTTAATGAACTCAATGACTTGAATGCAACGTTCTTCAAAATATGCCATGAAAGACTCCAATTAATATCTTTAAAATGAGCAAATGCACAGCGGAAGATTTCTTTAATACCTGAGAATAAACATGCTTTAAAGTGTCAACCAAAAGGTTGGTGAGTTCATTAGTTTATCATAATCATTCATTTTCATCATTTTAATAGACCACAAGAATTTCATTTCCAGTTCTCATAAATATACGTCCCATGCATAGAGACAAAAATCATTCATATGGATTGAACACCTGGTAACCGACATTCACAATATGCATATAAGAATATCCCCATCATTCCGGGATCCTCCTTCGGACATGATATAAATTTCGAAGTACTAAAGCATCCGGTACTTTGGATGGGGCTTGTTGGGCCCAATAGATCTATCTTTAGGATTCGCATCAATTAGGTTGTCTGTTCCCTAATTCTTAGATTACCAGACTTAATAAAAAGGGGCATATTCGATTTCGATAATTCAACCATAGAATGTAGTTTCACGTACTTGTGTCTATTTTGTAAAACATTTATAAATATTGCGCATGTATTCTCAGCCCAAAAATATAAAGGGTAAAAAGGCAAATGAAACTCACCATACTGTATTTCGTAGTGAAAATACATATAACGTCATTGAACTAGTGCAAGGTTGACCTCGGATTCACGAACCTAAATTAATTATATATAATTATATGTTGGTCAATATTTGTCTAACAATTAGGTTAGGTCATAGTGTACCACAATCATAATGCTCGAGACTAATATGCAAAAGTCAACAAAAGTCAGTTTGACTCAAAATGATTTCCAAAATTTATACATGATTATAATATATTTTAAATATCGTCGTTTTATATTTTTAAATATTTTTAAAAGATTTATTAGAGTAAATAATATAATTCATTTATTAATAAATAAAATTTTATATTAAAATTTATATAATAAAATATACTTTTATATATATTAAGTAATAAAATTTATAGGGTTCATTTAATATCATAAAGATAATATGATAGGTATTATTAAAGTAATTTATTACACGTAGTAAAATATGTTTGTATTACATATTTATTTGATAAAATAATATCTATAATGTTAGTAAGTAAAAGTTGTATTATTTTGTAATAATAATTATTATTATAAAAATATCAATATTTATAATTACTAAGATGATATTATGATAAAACGATAATTCTAATTATGATAACTTTAATATTTACGATAATTTTTAATATTATCTTTAAAATAATAATTCTATTTAAAATGATAATAAAAATGATATTTTATAGTAACAATGACATTTCTATTAAAATGATAATTTTTGTTAAAATGATAGTTTTGATACTAACGATACTTTTAATAATAATAGTAATGATAAAAATAATAAGAACGATAATTTTATCTAAATCAATATCTTATAATATTTTAATTTTATCATGATACTCTTACTCATTATTTCCTAATCGTTTCGTTTAATAGCTTTTAATCGTCTTTTATATTGTGTTCATAATAATGATAATAATAGTAATCAAAATAATTAGGTGTTACTAATATTAGTTTTAATTACAATAATACTAATAATGATAATTACTATGACATTATTAACGATAATGATAATATAATAATAATAATAACAATAACCATTTTTAAATAATGATATATATATATTAATAATGATAATAATAATAATAATAATAATTAGATAATAATAATAATTAGATAATAATAATAATAATAATAATAATAATAATAATAATAATAATAATAATAATAATAATAATAATAAGATAAAACTAGAACGACGATAATAACGACGATAATAATAATCATTTTTAATAATAATACAAACATTCGATGGACTATAACTTCAAATACGTTCATCGAAATCATTCGATATCTAAATGAAAAGTTCTTAATTTTTCGCTAGCTTTCCAACGACATGCATATCTTATACCTTATCTCAGTCGCATATATAACTAATTCAGGATTCAACATAACCTAACTAAAGGCAATATCAAAAGTACAAACATGCATAATCCTATATACTCGAGCACTAGTCAGGGATACACTATTAGTATGTAAAAGTTAAATTATGAGTACTCACGTATCAATATTGAGATTCAATATTGCAGAAAAGGTACGTAGACGCAACGGAGATGATAAACACTATATTGACCTCACGAGCATACCCATGAACCATAACCAATCACCTCCATAGCTATAACCCATAATTTCCTTAATCCAATCCCACTCAAAAAACAATTTTGAAATCACTCGGACAGCACTCCGACGTAATATTTTATGTATACTAATAATATCTTGAAATAATACGGAGTAAATATATATATGTAAATCGATTGAGAGAGTTTAGAGAAAAATATTTTCAAGTTTCTATGATATAATGAAATCTATTGAATTCTATTTATAATAGATTTTTGAATTATTAAAGTGAATTATTAAAGTATGAATTATTAAAGTGAATTATTAAAGTATGAATTATTAAAGTGAATTATTAAAGTATGAATTATTAAAGTGAATTATTAAATTTAAAGTAAAAATAAAGTAAAGGTAAAGTTTAAGTATAGTAAAAGTATAAAACTATATACTTATAATACGCGTATAAATATATATAATATTAATTTAAATCGTTATATATATTTGATAAAATAAAATATAAATATCGTTATCTTTATCATACTGGTTAAGTAATGAGTTGTCAAAAGTGGTTCTAGATATTTATAAAAGTTATATACGTTTTAATAATAAAGTTCTTTTTAAACTAAAAACGTTTTTGTACGTTTGAAACTAAATCAAATAAATATAATAATTTTGTTTTCCAAAAACAAATATATTTTTAAGAATCATTTTGTTTAAAGGTTAAAATAATGGAAATCGTTATATCATAAAACGTTTTAGAAAAGTAGAATCATATATATTCATAATAGGTTTCAAGTTTTTAAATTAAAGTCTGTTGGTGAAGCATGGGATAAAGTTCAAAGGTTAAATAAACGTATGAAATCATCTTAATGAAAAATGTCGAGTTACTTAACTTGTCGATATCTAACATCTAAGTTAGTTACACTTCACGTTCTTACTTATAAATCACTTTACCATTTTTCGAATGTTGTCAAAAAGAATAGATTTCTTAAATCACAGTGGACCTCATAACATAGACCCGTAATCATATCACAATGTATCTGATAAATCAATAATTTGATATTATCTTCTAATTCCATCGATAAACATATTGAAACAATACGTTCATGTAAAGTATTATACGTTTAATACTTTATTAATATTCTCAAGTTATAATATATATATATATACATATTTATTTATATATAACTGTTCGTGAATTGCCGGAATTTAGTCGAGGTTATAATGAATGTATGAACACAATTTAAAATTCTTGAGATTTAACTTAACAAACTTTGCTTATCGTGTCAGAATAATATAAAGATAAAGTTTAAATTTGGTTGGAAATTTCCGGGTTGTCACAGAGTAGTGGTATGAGATGTTAAGTATGTCCAAGCAGTGTCTTCATAGTGCCAAGTAGTGGTAGGTATTGACGAGTAGCATCGAGTAGTAACGAGTTGTGACGCGTATAAGTACTAACAATATTATAATAATAACAATTAATTCTCACAGTGTATATCTCTAATCATATTTGAGATAAGTGGTATTTATCAAAATAAACTACTTGACTCGCTTCCAATTCCTTATTTTGCCATGTCGGAACTTCTATATAAGTTACCGTAATATAATCCCGGTCATTATATTACCCTAACTCATATTTCCATTTGACATTACTCCATAAGTTCAAGATAGTGTGATCAACTTAATCCAGTTTAGGTATAGTGTTGTGTGTGTGCGTGTACGATTTGTGGTATAGTATGTTTAGTCCAAGTCCATATCAGTATAAGTATAGGTGTGTATATGTAGATGGTATAATATCTAGAAATACATACAACACAGTATCAAGCAAACAGTGTAAGCATGACATATAATGATCAATCAGGTATGCAGTTATAGACTAGATGAAATGCCCCGTTCATATACAATATAAACGATTCACAATATTTGATTACATCACGAGGTAATTGACCTCTATATGATACATTTTACAAACATTGCATTCGTTTTTAAAAGACAAACTTTCTTTACATCAAAAGTTGATGGCAAGCATACTATTTCATAATACCTCCAACTATAATTGACTTAATAATAATCTTGATGAACTCGATGACTCGAATGTAACGTATTTTGAAATATGTCATGAATGACTCCAAGTAATATCTCTAATATGAGAAAATGCACATCAGAAGATTTCTTTCATACCTGAGAATAAACATGCTTTCAAGTGTCAACCAAAAGGTTGATAAGTTCATAGGTTTATCATAAAATAATAAAATTCATCATTTTGATAGACCACAAAATTTAAATCCTGCATGGTACAAATGGGCCCGAATCCTATACCCACCTGTAATGTACATGCGATATTTTTTAAATACAGTACACCTTTCTCGTGTACGAAATCATCTTTCATAAATCTTAGTAACCGTACACATATCTTGTGCACAAAAATAACATACACATAATCTGTTTATAAAATCATTCTCTCGATACATAACATTCACTTTTCATTGCTTTCATAGCTTGACTTAGTAACCGACCTTAACATATAATGCGCATAATAATATCCCCAAAACAGAACATCTCGTCTGTATAATAATCATATAAACTTCGAAGTACTAAACACCACGCCCACTAGCCCTTCCGTCTAGTGAAAATTCTGGGTGGGGGTGTTAAACCCGGTAGCTACCTTTTGGATTCGCGTCAATTAGGCGTGCACTAATTCTCTAAATTAGTGATGTTCCCTAATTCTTAGGTTACCAAGCAATAATAATCATGGGAAAAATATTCATATCAATTGTGGCAATTATCACGTCCACATAATTCAATGGTGGCAATTATCACATCCACATAATTCATTCGAGGAATGTTTTGCTTGTGTCTATCTCGTCAAACAATTATAAAAGCATTTCATGTATTTGCAGTTCAAAATGTATTTCAAAAGCATTTAATAAAACATTTGTAAAAGTAGCGCATGTATTCTCAGTCCCAAAAATGTAAAGAGCAAAAGGGAATCAAATGAACTCACCTAATGTATTTTGTAGTAAAAATACATATGACTATATTGAACAATGCAGGGTTGGCCTCGGATTCACGAACCTATATCATTCATATATTTATTAAAGTATATAGTTGTAATCGATCAATTTATATAATATATCCTAATTTATATATCTTATATATTTAATTTGTTTATATATATTCAAAATAATTAATATTTATATAGTTTTATGTATATATATATATATATATATATATGATTAGTATTATATTAAAATTTAATAATTTGTTATATGTAAATATTTATAATATTAATACATAATTACATGAAATGTTATGGTATTTGTAATAAATGTAATTTTACATAGAAAATATTTATTTGTCATAATATTATTGCTAATATGAAAGTAATAATAATAATGGTAATAAATGTAAGAGTTATATTATGTTTATAATAATAATAATAATAATAATAATAATAATAATAATAATAATAATAATAATAATAATAATAATAATAATAATAATAATAATAATAATAATAACAACAATAATAATATTAGTAATATTACTACCTTAAGAGGAAGAGCTTCAAAAAAGGAAATAAACTGTCTTAGTCCAGGCTCGAATCCAAGACCTCTCGTTTAACCAAAACATACTTAACCATTCATCCATTTCAATTTTTCTTCTTTCTAAATTCATTATCATATGTGCCATAATTTATGATCATAATATTACTCATCACCATCTTAAACATATCTTAGCACTCTTTAATCATCGTCATCATCATTACCCATATTCTAACAGCGTGCTATATCATCATTAACATCATTACTTCATTTTAATCGTATCATTATCATTCTAATTAGTATAACTATATATATCGAACCCTTATCTTCATATCATCATCCTAATCTAATTATTTCTTAATCTAGTCCTCATCATATATACAATCATGATCATAATCATCACCATGTATCCTATATCTAATCTACTACTAATCTTCATCATCATTTAGTAAACTATAACCATCACCTTTAACCTTTTTAATATTACAATCTTTATCTAACATCATCTTAATCAACATAGCATTATTATCATCGTCACCCTATGTTTATCATCATCAATTTTAAAAACAATACCGAAATATAGTAGTAGCCCAAACGTAACCCAATTAGATCTGGCCCAAACATGAACTTAATCTCGTCCCATAACAAAATTTACGTCCATTTTCGTTTTAAACTTGTTATATACTCTGTGAACTAAACAGCTGGAGGCTAGTAGGGTTCGGTACATAATTTATAAACATCACGATTGGAAAACAATTGCAGCCATCCTTATATTAAATTATGAGTGGAAGACTTTTGTCAGCCAACAAGGAAAAACAAAGAAAAATAATTCACGCACCATACGTTTTTTTTAATAAGTGATATGATTTATCTCCATAAAATATTAAAAGTTATACCTATAAAGATGGGTGTAGTTATTCGCAGAAAGGAACAGAAAAATGAAAGTGAAGATGCAATTTTATAGGTGATATTTGATGGTTGTTCTTGGTGGTAATCGAAAAGAGATTTGCAATATAAACAAGCGGCAATATCAGTGATAATTTGTAATGGTGTTGATGATCATGATAGAAAATAATCCGAACCGTAATTGTTAATCATTGATATTGTTGTAGTTGATTGATTGGGTGGTGTGGAGTTTTTAATGGGTTCACGAAAAAGTCACAAAGAAACAATAAATCAAAAATCAGCAGCTGTAGTAGCTGCAGTCGAACAACAGGAGAAACATTAACAGTGTACTTCATGGCGGTTTACCTGCAAAATGGCTTGTGGTGAAGGATGCCGAAGCAAGAGGTGAAGAAAGGTGTTGGTTCATCAAGGAGAAAATAAGGAGGTATGTATGTGTATGTATATATTTTTATAGAGAAAAAGATAGAGAGAGTGGAAATGGTGGCGAAGGTTTATGGTTTATATTGATGATTAAAGAGATGATGAAGGTGGCGAATTCGTTTGAAGAAGAATGAAGGTTCGATGGTGAGTTTCGATATGATGAGTTTTGGTTTCGTTAATTTCTGTTTTTAATTTCAATAGCATTGTAAAGATAGCATTATAGATAGTTTGTAATCGAATAATTGATGCAGTACACTTGATTGTTTGTATTGTAAACTGATTTGGAAGCGTAACAATAGCAGACATGAAGTACGAGTATTCTGTATCAGATGGGTGAAGGAAAATTAAAAGTTGAATAAGACTTGCAACTGAATTTGGTTGTATCTAAGATTTGATTCCATCTGATATCGTGTTTAGAGGCAGGAGAATAAATCAATACAGTTTATAGATGGTGATGTTAAACAAACTAGATTCCTTATCATATTTATTTTCATTTTTCTAGTTAATAATATAAATATATCTTAATATTAATAATACTAATTATTAATAATAATATTAATAACAATAATAATATTATTGATAGAAATAAATAATAATAATCATAATAATATTGCTAAAGACACTAATAATTGATAAAAATAATAATACTAGTAAAATAATGATAAAAGTATTAAGAGTAATGATAATAATAATTTTAAATAAAAATGTTAACTTTTTATAATAATACTAACAAACATCAAATTTTTCTACTAATTATAATAATATTAATATTATTAATGATAATAATAATATTAATAATAAAAATGATATAACAATTTTTACATATCTAATTTTCATATCTATATGCTATATATATAATAATATCAATAATACTGATATTACTTTAAATATCAAAAGTAATAATAATATATCAATTATATATATATATATATATATATATATATATATATATATATATATATATATATATATATATATATATATATATATATATATATATATATATATATATATATTATTTGCAAGTAAGTTTAATATTAATCTTATTAACTATGTAATTTTTAATAATTATAATATATATCTTATGATCAAATTTATTTTATACTGAATGTTTATATATTATATATATTATTTATTGAAATCGTATCTATACATATAGATTTATATGTATATATATATTTTTTAATTGTACTAAATTATTCTGTTTATTATTTTACATTTTTTAATTCTAATTAATTAAAGTGTATCTTATTTATTCAAAATATTATATATCCTTATATTTATATTTATGTAAATTTAGTTACATATTTATTTACAGACAATAGTTCGTGAATCGTCGAGGTAGTAAATGGTTAACTGAATATATTAACATAGTTCCAAAATTTTCGAGAATCAATATTATAGACTTTGCTTATCGTGTTGAAACCATATAAAGATTAAGTTTAAATTTGGTCAAAAATTTCTGGGTCGTCACAGTACCTACCCGTTAAAGAAATTTCGTCCTGAAATTTGATTGGGATGGTCATGGCTGACAATAAATATGTTCTCATGACGCATACGAGCTAGAACTTAGAGTTTTTATCGTCAGTGAGAAATATGGATAAAATAAATCGTTTATGTGAAGGGTACGAGTGAAGCTATCACAAAAGAGTGAAATGAGTAAATGTGTATTTAATTTAACCATTGACGTAGTCACGGTTGATTTCCGGAATTCAAGGGATTTAGAGAAAATCTTCGTAATAAGATTTGATTCTTCGGTAATTAAGGAAATTAGAATCCTCTTTGGGTAAATGCGAGGATCTATTTTAATTGCTCTGTCGGATATTTTACTATAAATACACCCTCTTTATTTCGTTTATATTTTGGAGTTTCATCTTTTTATTTTCTCTTCCCGACTTTAAGTTAAACGAATAATGGTCCAGAATTTATAGGTATGAAGTTCGAATGAACATAACTAAAGTTCTAAGAGAGAGATTGTAATAACACGATATTGATTGATTGATTTACCAGAATTCAAGAGACAAGATAGAATTATCAAGAAAATATGTTTATAGATTACATAGAATGTAAGAGTCGTGTAACATGGCACATGATAACGTTATGATCTGTGAATCATCACGTTCCATTAGAAACTCAGCATGACTTACTATAATATAATCACGTTGGCCAAGCGTCATTATATTATACTAACTCATGCTTCAATTCCCAACACTTCTCCAGCAATCATTCATAATTTAAACTCAATTTTATAGAAGGATAGAAACTAAAATAGTTTCTTTTATGATGTAACATAGATAGCATTAGGAGATAGATAATTTCGGATGAAATTATTTATGAAAATATCTTCAGAAATATCGAAGATACTTATGATGATATTTTGGGAATTTCTAAGTTCGAGGGTTTATGAAGAAAAATTTTCCGCAAGATTTTAACATGACTTCGGGGCAAGATATACGCTGAAGACTTCATTGGATACAGAATTACCTGGATTCTTTGAATATAGGGTATGATCCTTGTATTTGTCCTTGGTCTCCTTCATGGTTTGCTCAATCCATTTTTTAGTACCAAATTTTCTATCGAGTGTTCCCAACACTCCATTCTTTTATCATCACTTTTGGCCATTAAGACCATTTACTACATGCTGCTTCGTCAGCATTTTCAAAGTTAACGGATCTGGATCATTGGATATCAAACTGAGGGATTTCAAGAGAATTGTGTTTTTAGATGATTAAACGCTAATTTCTGGTAATTGGTATGGCAATCCTCGTTACAAGGTGCGGATGAGTTCATGATAAGACTTCAATAGATAAATATAGTGATTTGTCAGAGAGATTTAAGCCAAGGAGCAACGAAATTGCTGGTACGTCTGCTGGTGATGTGGTGGAATATAAAAGGTTCTCCGATAACAATAAAATAGTACGCATATATATCAAGGTTATAATAAGGTTGTTTTGAATGAAAAGTCAAAGTTGACTTGCTGGATCTGTGACAAAATTGGCTAATTTGAAAAGGGATTACAAAGTTATTTTTGGTAATGACAACTCCCAAAGTGTTAGCACAGATACGTTTTAAACATTTACTCATGTTCAGAGTGTTTTCAGGTGCATAACTATATGCATCAATCTTTTCTTTCGTAGATGAAGTGCGGTTGGTTCATCCTCTCGATTGAAGTGTTTTCAAAAATTATGAAATGTTTGAACACAGATTGGAATCGTCAAGATAAAAATGAGGTTTAAGATGAACTCAAGTGGCAAACTTGAAGAAATATTTAGTTTCATATGTTATAATCAATATTTTAATTCATTTTAATTGTCCAATGTTATTAGTCCACAGTCGATAGTCCACAGTTAACAGTCCAATAATTTATATATAGTTTAATATATAATATTCAAATTAATTAATACATATCGTGACCCGTGTACATGTCTCAGACTCGATCACAACTCAAAGTATATATATTATTATAGAATCAACCTCAAGCCTATATAGCTAACTCCAGCATTACTGCATATAGAGTGTCTATGTTTATTCTAAATAATATATATAGATGCGTCGATATGATATGTCAAAACCTTGTATACGTGTCCCGATTAAAGTGCGTAAAATAAATAACAGAAATTAAATGACGATAAATAAATTTGCGAGAATATAAATTGCGATAAATAAATTGCGATAAATAAAATGTGATCAGTTAGCTAGGAACAGTTAGCTAGGAAAAGTTAGCGTGGATTCTTAACAAAATTCTTCTCATAGTTAAATTATTTGTTTCTAGCAAATTTTATTTTGTTCAATGTTTTCTTCTTTATGCCACTTGTTGGATTCTAATATGTCAAACTCCAATTATGAAATTGAGTGAAAATAGTTATTCTGCGGTGAACGGATACGTATTTCGGTGGTTGTAAGTAGGATAGTAAATGACTGTTGAATCAGATTCGAAGAATGTATAGTGTAACTTACTAATGTGAAATCTAAATATTTCTAGGGTATTACCTACCCGTTAAAATATTTTTAGCATTAACAGTTTGTACAAAAGAATTGTTAATTACAATCTTTATGAAAATATACTTACATATATATTTTCTCAGATGTAATCATGGATTTAATGAGTTAATATGATATTAATCTCACTTGCTTTTCGGTTTGAGCTAGAATAAACAATCTCTAAGACTTTAGAGATTACATAATCACCATGAAGAACGAAGGTAATTGATGTAGATCGATACGTAGAACGGTGATTATACTCGAGGTACAGAATGAGATGTTGAGGCGTGTGTTGTTGATGGTATGGGTGCTATTGCTTGTGGTCATGTTGATGTCGGTGATGTTGCTGAAGCTGGTAAGTTTGCTCCATATTTTCCAAAACTATTAATCGAGCACGAAGTTCGCTGACTTCTCATATTACTCTGGGATGATTGTCAGTCAGAACGAGTGGATGAATAAGGTTTAGAATTGTGGATAGAATATAATTGTGACGAGATACTCTGGAAATGAGAGAGAAAATGGTGTCTCGAACGGGTTCGCCGGTAAGTGCTTCAGGTTCATCGTCAAGAGGGTAATTTGGTTGGTGGAAAGGATTGCCTTCTTCGCGTCTCCATTGATTAAGTCGACTACGAACCCATCTCCAATTCATCTAGAATAGATGATGGCTAATTGGTTGATTCATTTCGGTTACACTGCTTTCGGAGCTCGAGTGGAAATCCATATCGGAATAGCTATCGAAATCTGAGGGACTCGAACTGGTTGAGGGATTCATCTCGTACGATCAGATGAAGTATTTTCGATAATAAATAGATTATAGGATGTAGATTAGTACCCTGCAATACATAATTTACATATGCATATATAATACTAAAATCACATAAGTTACGAAGGAATCTACGGAAGCTGTCAGGTACAGGTAACAATAACAGATACGCTAAGATATGAATTTATCTATACAATGTCTATGCAATAGAGGTAGTAAGACGTGTCTAGACTTTAAGGATGATAAGCAAATAATTTTTCGACACTAAATGATAAGCAAAACTTTTGACATGCAGACACGGTCGAAGTCCAGACTCACTAATGTATCTAAACAACTATCATTTAGACACACTAATGCAAGACCTGGTTTGCTAAGACCACCGCTCTGATACCAACTGAAATGCCTCGTTCATATACAATATAAACGATTCACAATAGTTGATTACATCATGAGGTAATTGACCTCTATATGATACATTTTACAAACATTGCATTCGTTTTTAAAAAACAAACTTTCTTTACATCAAAAGTTGATGGCAAGCATACTATTTCATAATACCTCCAACTATAATTGACTTAATAATAATCTTGATGAACTCCACGACTCGAATGCAACGTCTTTTGAAATATGTCATGAATGACTCCAAGTAATATCTCTAATATGAGCAAATGCACAGCGGAAGATTTCTTTCATACCTTAGAATAAACATGCTTTCAAGTGTTAACCAAAAGGTTGGTGAGTTCATAGGTTTATCATAAAACAATAAAATTCATCATTTTGATAGACCACAAGATTTAAATTCTGCATGGTACAAATGGGCCCGAATCCTATACCCACCTATAATGTACATGCGATATCTTTTAAATACAGTACACCTTTCTCGTGTACGAAATCATCTTTCATAAATCTTAGTAACCGTACACATATCTTGTGCACAAAAATAACATACACATAATCTGTGAATAAAATCATTCTCTCGATACATAACAATCACTTTTCATTGCTTTCATAGCTTGGCTTAGTAACCGACCCTAATATATAGTGCGCATAATAATATCCCCAAAATAGAATATCTCGTCTGTATAATAATCATATAAACTTCGAAGTACTAAACACCACGCCCACTAGCCCTTCCGTCTAGTGAACATTCTGGGTGGGGGTGTTAAACCCGGTAGCTACCTTTAGAATTCGCGTCCATTAGGCGTGCACTAATTCTCAAAATTAGTGATGTTCCCTAATTCTTAGGTTACCAAGCAATAATAATCAGGGGAAAAATATTCATATTAATTGTGGCAATTATCACGTCCACGTAATTCAATGGTGGCAATTATCACGTCCACATAATTCATTCGAGGAATGTTTTGCTTGTGTCTATCTCGTCAAACATTTATAAAAGCATTTCATGTATTCGCAGTTCAAAATGTATTTCAAAAGCATTTAATAAATCAGTTGTAAAAGTAGCGCATGTATTCTCAGTCCCAAAAATGTAAAGAGTAAAAGGGAATAAAATGAACTCACCTAATGTATTTTGTAGTAAAAATACATATGACTATATTGAACAATGCAGGGTTGGCCTCGGATTCACGAACCTATATCATTCATATATCTATTAAAGCATATACTTGTAATCGATCAATTTATATAATATATCCTAATTTATATATCTTATATATTTAATTTGTATATATATATATATATATATATATATTCAAAATAATTAATATTTATATAGTTTTATGTATGTATATATATATATATATATATATATATATATATATATATATATATATATATGATTAGTATTATATTAAAATTTAATAATTTGTTATATGTAAATATTTATAATATTAATACATAATTACATGAAATGTTATGGTATTTGTAATAAATATACTTTTACATAGAAATTATTTATTTGTCATAATATTATTGCTAATATGAAAGTAATAATAATAATGGTAATAAATTTAAGAGTTATATTATGTTTATAATAATAATAATAATAATAATAATAATAATAATAATAATAATAATAATAATAATAATAATAATAATAATAAGAATAACAATAATAATAATAATAATGATAATAATAATAACAATAATAATATTAGTAATATTACTACCTTAAGAGGAAGAGCTTCAAAAAAGGAAATAAACTGTCTTAGCCCGGGCTCGAACCCAAGACCTCTCGTTTAACCAAAACATACTTAACCATTCAACCATTTCAATTTTTCTTCTTTCTGAATTCATTATCATATGTGCCATTTTTATGCTCATAATATTACTCATCACCATCTTAAACATCATCTTAGCACTCTTTAATCATCGTCATCATCATTACCCATATTCTAACAGCGCGCTTTATCATCATTAACATCATTACTTCATTTTAATCGTTTCATTATCATTCTAATTAGTATCACTATATATATCGAACCCTTATCTTCATATCATCATCCTAATCTAATTATTTCTTAATCTAGTCCTCATCATATATACAATCATGATCATAATCATCACCATGTATCCTATATCTAATCTACTACTAATCTTCATCATCATTTAGTAAACTATAACCATCACCTTTAAATTTTTTAATATTACAATCTTTATCTAAGATCATCTTAATCAACATAGCATTATCATCATCGTCACCCTATGTTTATCATCATTAATTTTAAAAACAATACCGAAATATAGTAGTAGCCCAAACGTTACCCAATTAGATCCGGCCCAAACATGAACTTAATCTCGTCCCATAACAAAATTTACGACCATTTTTGTTTTAAACTTGTTATATACTCCGTGAACTAAACAGCTGGAGGCTAGTGGGGCTCGGTATATAATTTATAAACATCACGATTGGAAAAAAATTGCAGCCATCCTTATATTAAATTATGAGTGGAAGACTTTTGTAGGCCAACAAGGAAAAAACAAAGAAAAATAATTCACGCACCATACGTTTTTTCTTTAATAAGTGATTTGATTTATCTCCATAAAATATTAAAAGTTATACTTATAAAGATGGGCTGTAGTTATTCGCAGAAAGGAACAGAAAAACGAAAGTGAAGATGCAATTTTATAGGTGATATTTGATGGTTGTTCTTGGTGGTAATCGAAAAGATATTTGCAATATAAACAAGCGGCAATATCAGTGATAATTTGTAATGGTGTTGATGATCGTGATAGAAAATAATCCGAACCGTAATAATTAATCATTGATATTGTTGTAGTTGATTGATTGTGGTGGTGTGGAGTTTTGAATGGGTTCACGAAGAAGTCACAAAGAAACAATAAATCAAAAAGCAGCATCTATAGTTGCTGCAGTCGAACAACAGGAGAAACATTAACAGTGTACTTCATGGCGGTATACCTGCAAAGTGGCTTGTGGTGAAGGTTGTCGAAGCAAGAGGTGAAGAAAGGTGTTTGTTCATCAAGGAGAAAACAAGGAGGTATGTATGTGTATGTATATATTTTTATAGAGAAAAAGATAAAGAGAGTGGAAATGATGGCAAGGGTTTATGGTTTATAGTGATGATTAAAGAGATGATGAAGGTGGCAAATTCGTTTGAAGAAGAATGAAGGTTCGATGGTGAGATTCGATATGATGAGTTTTGGTTTCGTTAATTTCTGTTTTTAATTTCAATAGCATTGTGAAGATAGCATTAAAGATAGTTTGTAATCGAATAATTGATGCAGTACACTTGATTGTTCGTATTGTAAACTGATTTGGACGAGTAACAATAGCAGACATGAAGTACGAGTATTCTGTATCAGAAGGGTGAAGGAAAATTAAAAGTTGAATAAGACTTGCAACTGAATTTGGTTGTATCTAAGATTTGATTCCATCTGATATCGTGTTTAGAGGCAGGAGAATAAATCAATACAGTTTATAGATGGTGATGTTAAACAAACTTGATTCCTTATCATATTTATTTTCATTTTTCTAGTTAATAATATAAATATATATTAATATTAATAATACTAATTATTAATAATAATATTAATAACAATAATAATATTATTGATAGGGATAAATAATAATAATCATAATAATATTGCTAAAGACACTAATAATTGATAAAAGTAATAATACTAGCAAAATAATGATAAAAGTATTAAGAGTAATGATAATAATAATTTTAAATAAAAATGTTAACTTTTTATAATAATACTAGCAAACATCAAAATTTTCTACTAATTATAATAATATTAATATTATTAATGAAAATAATAATATTAATAATTAAAATGATATAACAATTTTTACATATCTAATTTTCATATCTATATGCTATATATATAATAATATCAATAATACTGATATTACTTTAAATATCAAAAGTAATAATAATATATCAATTATATATATATATATATATATATATATATATATATATATATATATATATATATATATATATATATATATATATATATATATATATATATATATATATATATATATATATATATATATATATTATTTGCAAGTAAGTTTAATATTAATCTTATTAACTATGTAATTTTTAATAATTATAATATATATCTTATGATCACATTTATTTTATGCTGAATATTTATATATTATATATATTATTTATTGAAATCGTATCTATACATATAGATTTATATGTATATATATTCTTTTTAATTGTACTAAATTATTCTGTTTATTATTTTACATTTTTTAATTCTAATTAATTAAAGTGTATCTTATTTTTTCAAAATATTATATATCCTTATATTTATATTTATGTAAATTTAGTTACATATTTATTTACAGACAATAGTTCGTGAATCGTCGAGGTAGTCAATGGTTAACTGAATATATTAACATAGTTCCAAAATTTTCGAGACTCAATATTACAGACTTTGCTTATCGTGTTGAAACCATATAAAGATTAAGTTTAAATTTGGTCGAAAATTTTCCGGTCATCACACTAGACCCATTAATGAGCCCTACGGTTAGACACACTAATGCATCCTAGTTCCCTATAACCATTAGCTTTGATACCAAATGTCATACCCTGTCAGAATCCATCTAAAGGCGTATGAACTATCGGGTCCTACGGTAACGGTTACACCCTCTATATGAGGCATTTTTCAAAAGTATTCACATGTATTTTAATATAATGTTTGACTTTAAAAGAAACTTTCCAACGGCATAAAATACCAACGTTGACCATAGTAAACAGACAACAATATTTAATAAATGAACTAGTTTTTAAATGCGAATAATAAATGAAGTCTTTAAGAAAGCATGCTGGACTCCAACATGTAATGCCATGAAACCTCTAAACAAATAGCGGAAGCAAATCATCTAAGTACCTGAGATAAAACATAGAAAATGGGTCAACAGTAATGTTGAGTGAATCTACAGGTTTTTGTAAACAGATACCAGTATGTTTCAGAAATTGGTTTTAAGAAATCAGTTTTCAAAAATTGTTTATCGGTAATCAGTATCCGTAATCAGTATCCAAAATCAGTATTAAGAATTAGTTATCAGTAATCAGTATCTGAAATCATTATTCAAAAATCAGTTATCAGTAATCAGTATCTGAAATCATTATTCAGAAATTATCTATCAGTAATCAGTATCCGAAATCATTATTCAAAAATTAGTTATCAGTAATTAGATATCAGTGAACGTTTATCAGTATTAGACCACGAGCTTTCGTACAACCCAGTTGTATAACATATAAATTCTTATAAGCACTTGAATCCAAAGCTTAACACCACGAGTAGTATACAACTACATGATTTCCCTTACCCTGTCTCAAGTATACACCAGTTCAAGTGTACAGTTTACGAAGTAATAAGCACCATAGTATGTAGCAGCGAGGTTGTCAAACCTAACAGATCTGTGCCTACGATTCGTGCTTACAAAAGTAACTAAGGTATTCAAGCTAAGGTATTTCTAAACAAAACTCATATGTATAAGTTTTTAAGTACTCGTGTCTAAAGCGTAAAACATTTCAAATTAGCATGTATGTCATCCCAAAAGTAAAAGTGTAAATGGGAATGTAGACACACCTTGATGCTCTGATACGTACTGCAAAAGTAAAGAAATGTCGAATAGTTATGACCGTGTAATAAGTCAAACCAAGTTGAATTAGTCACTTTTAGTTTTCAGTTTCACAGTTTCAGTAGTTTATGGTTACGTATCGTGATAATAGTCCGTTAATGATCAAATAGTGTACCATAAAGCAACAAGCAAGTAATGAATTCCTATAGTGCTTTACATGTCAGTAGGTAAGGTTCATACAATTCTAGAACCTAGGACATAGGTATTAAACATTTGTATATACACGTTTTACAATAACACATTGCGCATAAGAGTTTCAGCTCGCGCGCCAGATTTGTAAAATCTACCATTTATTCTAGAAAAATGAAAAACACATAAGACCAGTGGGAGGTGGTCATAAACATCCCAAAGTTTCATTGGTAAAAAGTTCTATGCTTTTTTTGTAGCTAATTCGTACAGTTTTGTATCCAAATCTGGTATTCTGATTTTGGCAGATTCTAGACATAGCATATTATGAACCTTGTAGCACATAATGCATCAGGTTTTACATGTTAACATTAAAATAAAATATTCTCCCTAACATATAAATATTTATATTCTGGATTATTAAAACTCAATTCATCCCGCAAGTCAAGTTATGCCATTTTCTGTGCACTCGGGACAGATTATGTCCCAATTCGGGTAGTCATATTTGCATACATTTGTCTCAACATCTAGGAATCTTTAAGTTATAATATCTACATGAAAAGTCAAGTAATTATCATAAAATTTTCAAATTTCATAAGCATATGTTCCAGAAATTAAAGAAAATAGCCAAACAAATTTGTTTTGAGTTACGATCAATAAAAGTTTTCATGAATAATTAAACGAGCATAAAGCGAGTTTTAAAGATCCAAATCATGTGATATCTTAGTCTAACTTGAGTGAGTTTTCATAAGTTATCTGTTAGTGAAAATTGTATATTCTATATCACAAAGCAGTTAGTCCAGAAATCAGTTTCACACAAAACACAAACCGAAAACTTTAAACAAGCGTATCGGGTGAACCGTTAGTCGAAACTAGGTGATTCTTAAGTCTAAATTCCACAGTTTTATGATAGTAATCCATTTATAGACATATAATTTACTGAATATAAATAAAGCTTTCAGTTATGGCTAGACCTAAAAATGAATTTTAATAACAATGCATATACGAGTAAACCGAGCAACTAAATACATTCAATTGGTTATGGACATGAGCTCTAACAACAATCCCTATGAATACATGTAAAAACACTGAAATTAATAATTAGGGTTACAAGAATTATACCTTTAAATATTAAATTGTTTATGTCTACGCGTAGAGGACGATGCAAGGAACACTTTTGATCAAACAAGCTAGAGCAAATAAGCAAAATTGAAGGTGATATAACGGATGATGATGGTCGACGATGAGAGGGGGAGGGAGCAGCTGCAAATTCAAAATTTTTGGGGTGGGAGGGAATGAATGAATATATTTTTCTAAGTAGGGATTATAAGGGTTAAGTTTAGGGCCTTTATTAAAAAGCTTATTGGGCCAATTCTAATTAAAGTGGGCCAAAACAATAAAACAAGAGGTGGGATGGTGGTTCAGCTGACCATGGCCCAAAGGGGTGTCCATGGGACGTTTTGGTAAAATGTGTGATCGTAGGGCTCGTTCCCAGTTGCCGTTTAAACGTACTGAATTTCCGGAACTTTAACCGATGGTTTTAACGAAACCAGGTGATCCAATTTATTAAAAAAATTAATAAATTAATTATATTCTAAAATATAATAATTATATAATATAATTATTACAATTAAGTTGTTATTCGTTTCTTTGTCTCAAAAAAGTTTTTCCCGGTTTTCAACAACCGTTTGTATTTCAATTACTTCTAAACCAAAGCATTTTCTATTTGAATATGTATCACATATTATTACATATCCTCTAAGGACTAAGCATGTATTTATTAATTTAAATACACAAAGTTTCGAGTAATCGCCATTAAAACAAATAACAGAAAGTTAACGGAACTAACGAAAAAAATAGGGTTGTTACAGATCTGGACACCCAGTCACTAATCGAGGTCTAGTTTATATCCGTTATGGAGACAACAAGGATGAGTACCAAATGTTGTTAAGGGTGATCAAAAGGAATGTGATGTTTAGAGATGCTGATGATGATGTCTTGACTGTGACTGAATCTCTTATCATAATTTGCTTGATTGAGCAAATACTGGTGAATCTAACATATGTTGTGGCTAAGAGGATGAATCAAACTCCTAAAGATTCTGAAAGACCTTTACCTTATGCTTTGCTATTAAATGATTTTTTTAGGACAAGATATCGTTGATGAATAGCATGTGTCAGGAAAGGCAAACAATGCAAATGGTTGGTAGATGATATTTCAGTCGATCTGTGATTGAAAAATTTATAACTCCGATAATATGTGTACTTAATTAGGCTTGTACTGAAGCTCACTTTAGAAGTATGTCCGTGAAGTGAAACTTGTGGTTTGTGAATGTTTTGGTATTTTGGGTTATGATATTATCTCTTTATGTGTGTGTGATAAAAATAATGTTTTTTGGATATCATGTTTATGCTGTGAATAGATGAATGTGCTTTCTAACTTCTTGTTTTGCAGTTTAATACGAAATTTCAGAAGCTCAATTGTCTAGATCTACTACAGCTCAAGTGCCATTATCCTAGAACTTTCCTGGACTCATGGCAAATGAAGAAACAAATATGCTTGCTTATTTACACGAAAAGGAACTGATGCAGAAGAATCTAAAGGTATCATCCAGTTCTTGAAGAGAACTAGAATTCATCAAGCTATATCTATTCTGTGTACTTCATATTACACACATCAGAGAGAGTTCTGGGACAAAGCTGAATTTGAACTGTAGATAGTGTAAAGGTAATTAGAAGTAATGTTTTTGGAACAATTGTCAAAGTATCGGCCCAGAGTATTAGAGAGAAGATTGGATTTGTTGATCCTTATGATATGTCGACCAAGCTGATGAAAGCTAAAGTGAGAGGATGTATTCTTAGATGTGGTTATTCAGGTGAGAACGAGAAAAGGGATTTTAAAGGATTCGTTTTAGTAATCCTTATCATTACTTGATCCTAATTCTGCTTAGGTGTATCTTTACTTGACCTTGGTTGTGTTTAATAGTATGCAAAGGAAAGTTAAACTCAAGAGTCATCTTGTGTATCCTAGATTCTTGCAGATCATCATTGACAGTCAGACTTATATGATACATAAGAATGCTTCGACATTCAACATAATCAAGCAAAAGAAGACATGTATTCCAGTTGAACCTCCAAGAGCGTTGATTTGTCATCTGATTAAAGAGAATTATGTGTGTCCTCCAAACACATTTTGGAGATGTTGACAGTAATTTGAGAACTGAGATTGAGATTTTAGTGTTAAATGATGAAGAGGTTGATCAACCTACTCGCACGCTTCCTACATCAGCTGAGAATGCTCACAGGTTGGTAGATGATGATGATCTTGAAGAATTTGATCCAAATCTATTTGAGTTAAGAAAGAGAAAACAAGCTGAGATATAGGGTTCTTAGATTACAACAAGACTAAAACCAAATAGACCAAAGTACATAATTGTGAAGCCTAAATGCAAAGTGCTCAAAAACAATCTCAACAATGACCTCAATAACAACAACCTCAATAATAACAACCACAGTCACAACAATGACCTTATCAGCAATGAGCTGAAATAACTTCTAATCCTCTAATGACACGAGAGGTACATGATGAAAGTGGGGGAGCTCTTGTTGCCTCGGGTGATAGATTAATGAGTTCCATGAGTACAAGGTGGATATAGGTGATGGCTGATCTACAAAAGTATAAAACTGACATTGAGGGTAGGATAAAGAAGCTTAAAGATGAAAGTAGAGCTAAGGATGCTGAGATATCTTAATTAAAGGTTGTGGTGGATAAGCTAAAGGAGGAGGTGAAGCATTTGACTAGCAAACTTAATGATCAAAATCTAATGTTGTTCACTTATTCTGATGAGACAAAACAACTAACGCATAGGATGAATAGTTGGGACGAGAAGTTTAAGGATATGGTTGAGATTGTGGATGCAGAGGACCAGGATGATATCTTTGGTAGAACTAAATTTACATTTAAACATGCCCGAAGTTCTATTTAGGCTCTAAGTAACAGTCAAGTCGCCAATAAATACTTAAGCCTAAATACTTGAAGTTTATTAAAATAGGAAGGTCGACAGCTGTTAAAGGAAAGATCTTAGCCTGGACGTATATCAAGGAGTACAAATTATATGCGATTTAAGAATGAGTTTGGTGTTGATTATATCAAACATTTTCAAGAATTTAAGTCGCCACCTTATTTTGAGCTCATGCAAATTGCAAGGCTGAGAATGTTGTATTGTGAATATGATGATTTACCTAGTTTTGCTTCAGAAGAGAATCACGATTGCATATAATTCCAAGAACTGTGAAGGGTTTCGTCAACAATTTCCTAAGTTAGCTATAAGACTAATCTCACCACAGGTGAATCTCAAAAAATCATTAAGTTAAACCTGCGAAAACCATGAAGGAGGTTCCTTAGAGGAAAATGGCGCATAATTTTTGCTCGAGATTTAGGTGGTGGTATTATGACAATCGTTCCGAAGAAGTCGTTATAGTGTTGGAGAAAAAGGCTATATGGAAATGATGTGATCAGGGTTTTAGATCCAGTTTGTCTAAGAAATTTCACTAAGGATAATATCTTTACTCTATTACAGTCGGATGTTGTATCGTAAGAAAACCCAAGTTTGAAACCCCTTAACTTCAACTTTTTTTTTAGGGTTATACTAACTAACATTGAACCTCGTTATACTGCGCAATGCTCCAAAAATCTGCGCGGTGCGCAATATAACTAAAAGATGCATCTGGAAATATTTTAGCTACTGGTTTCAAATTACATTGTACAGCGCAGCGCACACACCTTCTGCACGGCGCACACACGTTCTGCGCGACGCGCAAAAGTACTGACCTAGAAAATTCTACAGTTTGACCCAAATTGACCTTCGACTTGTTTGACTTCAGAAAGCCTCGTGACGAAATACAACACCTGCATTAGATACATAAGTCACCACTTACTAAACAACATGTAATCATGACTTCACTTCGAACATTCAAAACTAAACACTTCATTAAATTACCGGGTTTGAAATATACCCAACATGAAAATCGACAAACTATATAGCTTTAGATTCAACAGTTTAAACTAAACAAACCTTCAACTTTACCATATAAACATATTCATCTATAACGCAAATTCATCTACTTTAACTTCCACAACTTCAACTACGAAATTACATACAATTTTGACTCAACCACGATCCGACATAATTGACCACAAAACAAACTAGCAAAATGATTACTATAAGGCATACGCATTCAAGTGGTTTTATCTTCGCGAGGATGGGATAGTGAAATATCTACTTACAAAATGATCTTCTAAAGCTTGCAAGCTATAACTTCTCTTTAACCTTTTTACCAGTACCAACTTCACCTATACCAAAACATACAAAACTATACGGGGTAAACAAACGCTTAGTGAGTACATAAATAAGTAAATAATAACTAATACCGCAAACAATGCATATATAAAAATACATACTTCACTTACTACCGCATTCTACCGCATATCCTACGAATCCGTGGTCTAATCTCTAATTGTGGTACCGGCAAAAGGCTAAATAACCACCTAATAGACACTAGCTTTAGATAGTAAACAAATATAGTATATATGTGATGACCGCACAAGGCTGACTAACCACCTAATCCGTCACTAGCTTTAGCTAGCACTACTAACACATTAAGGATTCATCTCAGGAATCATATTCCATCACTTGCACGTATGCACCTTATCGCATACAACCCTATTTACCTACGTGTGTACTCACCTTGCATAGAGCTTCCAAGCAATAAACATGACAAAACACACACTCCTCTAACAACCTACAACCATAACATACTTACATACATTACTCACTAAACTATTCTTCTAATAACACTTCTTCGCTATAAATAGGAAGTGCAACTTAACACACTTCCTTCCTTAGAAGCCTTCACACTAAACCATTTCTTAACCCAAAATTCATTTTGACACTTCAAAAGATTTTGACTTTACTAGTTTCTAACATAGCTTCTTTTGTAAAATCCCCATTAATACAAGTTTACAAACCATATTTCTTCATAAAGTCATAGCTTATTGTAATACCCCATAAAATTTTAGACTGTTACTTTGATAATATTTAAGATGTATGTTTTGATATGGATAGTAATTTATGATTAAGATTACATTTTATCTTAACCTTAATATAAATAATTATATCCTAAGTGTGTTTAATAATAAAGTTTACGTAAGTTATAATTTAACATAAGTTGTAAAATTAATTAGTATGTCACATAATTAATAAACTTTGAAGTCTTGTACTTTTAATTAACTTAAAGTCTAGAACTTTTCAAATTGAATTCTTTTTATCATAAGCTTAAACTCTAAATAAACATGATACAATGTATAAATTAACCTTGCATCTTATATAAGTCTTGATACATAAAAGACCTTTCGATTCCATATTATTATAACATAATAATAACTAGTGTTAATGATCATTTAACTTTATACTAATGATATATTAATATGTGACCTTCCTCCACACTTGCATTTACTATCACAGTGAAATTATAGAATTTTCTTTCTTTCTCCTACCACTTTCAAGCCTAAAAAATTCAGCATATGTTTTTACAATTTGGTATGTGTTTGATTCATCTTGGTGGAAAAACAAGGGTGTTTTGGGTGTTCAATTGTTAAGGTAATTAATCCATATTTTATATTACATTATTTAGAGTATATGATCATTATATAAGATATAAAATAATGAACTATAACCACATGAAAGTCATGTAAAACTTGTGTTAATATTTCATATTTAGGTGGTTAAAATACAATGAAAATAATGGATTTTTAAGCATTCTTATAATTTTGTAATAATAAGAATAAACACATACTTATATGATCATATAATAAATTATAGAATATTACATACTTCCTTCTTGAATGTGCTTTGTGATCATACTTTTGTATGTGTTAGATTCGTTTAGGTGATCGCGTTCTTTGGTGGTTCTTTCGTCTTTGCAATTATTGTTATTGGAATAAGGTACGGATATTCTAGGTGGTTCTAGGATCGCTTCGGTAAAATCTTTCCTCTCAAATTCTTGTTTGAATTATGTATAAATTTTATTGGCATGACATGCTTGTTTAATAAAATTATATATTGTTAATTAGTCTTTGATTGTGTTATGATGTTCTTCATTTTTGATGTACTAACGAGGTTGCTAATTATGGTTTGTTAGATGAGGAATTGTAATATTTTGGTATTAGAAATTGTGTCAAAACCGTGTCTCAAAATCCCAACCAAAATAGTCCGGAAAATTCAGCCCTTGAAACTGTCGCGAAATAGTCTCAGACTGCCGCGAAACAGTCCAGAAAGTATCGCTAAAAGTCCAGAAGCTGTCACAAAAAACAGTCTAGAAATGGTCACGAAAATGAGCCCATAATTTGTCGCGAAAACAGCCCGAGATTGTCCCAAAACAGCCCGAAAAAGAATATAGATGAATGTGACGAGTGGTACGGTGATTCGTATCGTGTGTCCTTCAGTCCATATGGCTTTTCATGTCCCGTTAAGTTCCGTTTAAAGTGTTAATTCATAAAGGGCTAAAAATATTATGTAATTTGACTAGTGAGAAAAGTTATACCGAATGGTTGGGGTGACACGTGAATTTAAATTAAGCGACATATATTTTATATAACATTTTAAACGTTGGTCAAGCGTAAAATATTTAAGCGTATTTTATTATTTTTTTAAATATATTTTAAAGTCTTTTAATCGCATGAAAAGTATTTAAAATTTTGTAATTATAAGTAGGTGAAAACGGTTTCTTAAAATGTGCCTAAGAAGTAACCTATCCTTGAAGGTCCCATGGGCGCGTTATTATGACACCGGTAACGTGACATCGACCGTAGCGGTGTATTTTGTTATATCTCCGACGTCTCCTTTTGATTACCCGGTGGTGGTACGAGCTCTTTATTATTTGATTTTGATAGGAGGCGTATGAATCGATCCTAGCTATTTTGTTTTTACGGTGGACGTTTATCGTAGTGTCATACGAAACGTCACCGATATGAATGATTAGTGGAGTAGCTACCCTATGATTTCATTTTGATACTTTGTAAGATATTTGTTTTGACTCTTAGTACATTATTTTATGAAAGTGGTGTTTTGTACTATATTTAATATATTGACATATTTGGTATTGTGAATTTATACCGATTTGTACTTTGCTTTTAAAATAAGTTCGTTTTGAAAATAAGTTCCTTTTGATAATAAGTTCGTTTGAAAATAAGTCTACTTTGAAAATAAGCATTTGTTAAAATAAATTTTGCATGTTATACTATACTTCTGCGTTTGTTATATCCGCTGGGCTTTGGCTCAGTCGTATTCTGTTTTTCTTTCTTATACGACAGGTACTCAAGGGGATTTGGGAATGAGTGAAGAGTGTAGAGTTGAAGTGGACTTAGCACATTTACCTTAGAAATCTTTGTTCCAAGATTTAGTACTTTATACAGGTTTTTCAAGACTTTATGAAAATATTGGTTAACTTTGACTTTAGCTATGGTTTGACTTTGATTAAGTTAACACCCGTTTGTCTTTTAAGTTCCTTTTTATATTAATTATTATAGCTTTGTAAGTTAGGGGCATTACACTTATCAAGGTCATGACTCCTAAATCATACAAATATAGATTTAAGACTAACGTTCCTCATTAAACATCCATACATGATAAATAATCATCTACTACCTTATAACCACCATTTATCACAAATAATCAACCCATAATTATCCAAAATCACAATAATTAACAAAGCCCCAAATAATTTCAAGAATTCAAATTGGGGTTCTTACACTTGGATGAAGTTAAAGATAATGGTGATGAAGGAAGACCTGCTCTTGTTAAATGAATACCTCAAATGATCAAAACCCACCAAACCCTAGCTTCAATTCTTCATTTAAGCTATTCTCCAAGCTCTATGAACTACTAGACCGTGGTTTTATTCGACCAAGTTCTTCGCCTTGGGGAGGTCTTGTTTTCGTCGTAAAGAAGAAAGACGAATCTTTTTGGATGTGTATCGACTACCGTGAGCTGAACAAGTTAACGATCAAAAATCAATATCATCTTCAAAGGATTAACGACCTATTCGATCAGCTGCAAGGATCAAGGAGTCAGCTAATAGTACATGAAAGTCATAAAGTTGATGAGACCCTATCACTATCACTATCAGGATCCCTCGATGTCGGAAATCCAATGTAACGACCCTGGATTCTCCAACGTATATTCATTAATATTTATTATTAATACTTGCGCATTAATAAATGTATTTTTATACATTTACTTGTTACCGTATTTGACTTTACATGCCCGACTTGTCTTTGTGACACATGTACTTTTCACGAATAATATTTGGAATATTATTTACGTTCATGGTTAATTATTATTAATCATTTTTAATTAACTAATGTTACTAGTTAATTAATTGGGCTTTGTTTATTTAATTGTTACTTACTTATATGGACTAATGTTAATGGACTTGGAAGCCCACCCTACTTTTCTTAATGGACTATTAGGAGCCCAACATCATGATAATGACTCATTAAGGTTAAGAACTAGATTAATTAAGTTAAGTATGAAGAGACTTGTCACAAGCATGCTTGCACCAAGCTCCCATGCATTTAATTTTATTACCATTTTAAGCTTACACCTCATTCCAATACTTGAAATCACTATTTGACCTTCCTCTTTGAGCTCCAACAACCGTCCACCTCTTGTAGCATGGAGGGAGTTCCTTTTCATTTCATTTGTTACTTATTTACTTGTATTCTTCACTTTTCACATACACTTCATTTTACACTTTCATTTCTCTCATCTTTTCTTCTTCTTCTTCTTTTTCTTCTTCTTCTTCTTCTTTTCCTTTAAAAACCGAAACATACATCATCATCATCAACAATTTACTTCTTACTTATTTTGTTACTTGATTATTGTTTGTTGTTGTTAAAGATCAAACTTCTTAGTTTGCATCTCCATGAATCTTGCTTTCTTCAATCTTTTGTTTGATGAAGAACCAAGAACAAGAACCTAAACTTGTTAGTTTATGGTTCTACATTTAAATGTTTTCAAGATTTAAAGTTCATAAGTTTCATAATCATACTTGTGTTCATGTTTTGTAGACTTAAATCCTAAGATCCAAACTTTGATTTGAATCTTCCTAAGTATGAAACAAACATGAACATAATACTTGTACTTTAGTTAAATTCTTTCTTTTGTAAGTACTTTAAAGTTGTGATGTTGTTAATTTGGTCAAGTATTACTAGTTAATCTTGATCTCATATTTTTTGAAACTAAAAGTTAACTTTGTAAGTTCAAGAACATGGAAGTATAACTTTCTAGTTATAACTTCATACACTTGTGTTGGATCTAAGTTTCTATAGCTTATGGTGTTCTAATTTTGTTGTAAACAAGAGCTTATAAGCTTACATACATATTACAAGATTAAAACCAAAGTTTCATGACTTATGGTTTCATTAAAGTTAAGATCCAAGTTTTATAAATTAGGGTTTAACTTAAGAACGTTAGATCTAGACTTTTGGGGTATAGGATCTTCAAGATCTAACTAAGAACTAAGTTCTACAACTTAAGATCTTGATTACTTAGTTTACTTTCAAATTTGTAGCTTAATATTACTTTTATAACTCATGTATGTGTCGGATCTAAGATCTTGATGTAACTTTGGTTCATCAAACTACTTACAACCCTTAAATGAGTTCTGCTACATATCATAGACTTACACTAGTGTTATGATGGTCAAACCTTGGTTAAGATGATGCAAACACATCAACGAGTTGTACACTTGAAGCTATAAGCATCAAGGATGAGAACCGTGATGAGCATCAAGCACCAAGAACCCACCGGAACACATTACCTACTGTTTTTCTAGGTCTGTTCAGTAACCCGGGCTACTGTAAAGTTGATTTTCAACTAGTTTGGTTCAAGTATATGATTTTCCGTTTAGGCCTTGTCTTAATCCGAGTTACGGTTTAGGATTTATGGCCTTCCAAAAGTCACTACACCCTATTCACGTTGTGCTGAAATTTCTGACCTACTCGCACTTAAACTATCACCACAGTCAAACGAAGACGAGTTTGGTTCTGGAAATGGTAAGTGCCTAGGGGACTCATATACGGAGCCATGGCCACTGGTCTCACCTCATTTCAGTTTGTATAAAGGCCGTGGAGACTGAACGAATTCAGCCTTTGTTTTAAACCCTATTCTTGATTGAAAACTTACTTTACACTTTTTGATTAATGATGAATGATGATGATACTTAAGACCTAATTTACATACATTTAAATCTTTGGGAATGATTTACTGACTTAGTGACTTTTGCCTTAGGTTGAGGACCTTCCGGACCAACCACTTGCTTACTATTCCCGCGTATCGACTTTTACTACTTTCGACTGTGAGTTATAGCATCCCTTTTTACTTTAACTATTTTGAGACTGAGAATACATGCGCATTTTATGTTTTACATACTAGGCACGAGTACTTAAACTTATTATATGTGTGGGTTATACAACGGCATAAACTTTCCCCTTAGCTCGGTAACATTTAGTCATTGATCTTTGAACTGGTGAACGCGAATCTTAGATATGGATCCATCGGGTTTGACATCCCCACTCGGGCTAGTAGCGCTATAATGGGTGTTTAATACTTCTTAGGTGCTTAAGGTTTGGTTACTTCCGCTGTAGTTGTCATGCTTTGTAGACTCCCGCTGCGCTTATTAGAGATGTCTTCACATGAAACGTTTATTTTGCATTCAAACTTTATTACTTTTGAACAATGAATTTGTAACGACCTATGGGTCACGTACTATTATTATCGCCTTCTATTCGTAGAGGCTCATTATCATATGTTAAACATTTGACGTTGGTTATGACGCCACCTTTTCTTATGAATGCAAACTTATTTTAAAATAACATATAGTATTTGACCTTGTAATGATCCTGTTGTTGATGATTCGTACACAATGGTTTTGTACGGGGCATCACATTTGGTATCAGAGCATTGGTTGTAGGGAATTAGGTTGCATTAGTGAGTCTAGACCGGACCGAGTAGGATTCACTAATATGACTAATCTACAACTTGCTAGTTTACTTGTTTCTGCGGAACTTGCTGCATGCTGCTGCTTACTTTTACTGCTATATGCCGTATACTGTTACTTGCTTTCACTATTATCTACTTTCGATTGCATGATACTTGTCGTTATTGCCATGCTACTTACTGCTATAGATGATCTAGACTGTCGTAGTTACTTTGCCTAATACGTACTTTCTATATGAATTACTGACATGGAAAAAGTTATTTTTCCTTGTTCAGATGTCGGATGTCCCGCCCGTTATCATTTTGGAGAGCTACTCAGTCTCATCTGCCACCTCGCCTGCTACTGCTGCTGACACACAGATCCCGTCCTCCTTACCCTCCAGCGACTCTGGCGCTTCGTCCTCTGGAGCCAGTAGCCATGCACCTGACCCAGTGATCATCTCTGACGGACATGAGGATCCACCGGAGATTCCAGCTCCACTCATCCCAGGACCCTCGGAGCCACAACACCATTCCAGTGGTACCGTGATTCTTGGGGAATATGGGGACGTTCTGTTCTGTAATGAGCATAATCATTGTACTAGACGCCTTCCTGATGGACGTGTTGTGCCGATTCCACCCGGCAGATACCGACTGATGACTACTGGCCGAGCACATCCACCTTCCGATGATTTCGACGACTCATCATCTGATGACTCATCTTCTGATGATTCCAGCGACAAGGATTCCGACGATGATTCTGACGAGGACCCTGAGGAGGCACCCGTGCAGCCACCCTCTACCCCGCCGAAAAAGCGATATCTTTTTGATGGTACCGTTATTCCAGGGATTAACGGAGGTATATCGTTCATTAACGCACATGGACTGAAGGTTAGACTTACCGCCCGTAAGCGGCTTGTGCCATATCCTGCTGATCCATTCATACGTAAGGCTTCCCGTTATGTTGCATCTACTTCTGATGCCGGACCGTCTGTACCACCAGCTCCACCAGCACCACCTACTCCACCAGCCTCTCCCTTTGTCGAGGAACTGACGAGGGAGGTGGATACCCTCCGTGCTCGGGTAACTGAGCTCGAGGACTAGATGTCCCACATAATGGACATCCTTTACCCACGGTCACCATAGAGCTTTTGTATTAGGTTTCTTTATGTAATCCCGTTTGTAGTTTCATGTTCCACTCATGTATTGTACGAATCTTATGCGAATGTATGCAACTTTTTATTAATGAATGGAACTTAGTGTTGTTTAATCTCTATACGGTATTCTATTTACATTACTGTATGATGATTTTGTGGTATCTGTATCTAGTTGCATTACTTAAGTAACATGTGTTATGTTGATTCCATGTTGGTTACCATATACTGTGTTATTATTATTTGAATACTGGATTTTGACTTGAGTTAAAATTTTTGTTTAGAAGATCAATGGCCAATGGAAGATCAACGCCCACAGCAGCACAGATCGAAGAAATGATATCCGAACGGGTAGCCGCAGCTATAGCGGAAATGAACCCCCAAGCTCTACCGGTTATCCAACACAATCATAACGGGTGCACATACAAGGAATTCCAAATCTGCAAGCCCCACAATTTTAGTGGTACTGAGGGGCCAGTTGTACTTAAAAGGTGGTTTGAGAAATTAGAAGCTGTGTTCCGTGTAAGCAACTGTTCAGAAATGAACAAAACTAAGTATGCCTCATGTACACTGTTGGACGGCGCCCTAACCTGGTGGAACACACTTGTTCAAGCTAAGGGTATTGATGAGGCATATGCTACCCCGTGGGAGGAATTTAAGGGGGCCATGATTGAAGAGTATTGCTCCAGAACGGAGATACAGAAGATGGAAACTGAGTTTTGGGGACTAAAAGTGGTAGGAAACGATCTTGATAGTTATAACCGAAGGTATCTGGAATTAGCTCTGATGTGTCCTACGATGGTCACCCCCGAATTTAAGCGAATGGAAAGGAATTTTGGGGACTCCCCAAGTCTATTCAGGGAAATGTCACCACTTCAAAACCAGCTAATGTCCCGGAAGCTATGCGCATGTCGCATACCGTGATGAACCAAACCACCAGCCAAGAACCAGAAAAGGCTAAATCTGAATCGGGTAGTAGTGAGAAGCGTAAGTGGGACAACAACAAGGGGAGAGTCTTTGAACAAAACCCTGCTAAGAGGCACAACGACAGAAGGAACCCCAACCCGAACACTAGCTCGAACTCTAACTACAAGGGTAGTCTGCCGCAGTGCAAAAGATGCTACAAGCATCACACCAGGTACTGCAACATGGTCTGCGAAAAATGTAAAAGGACTGGGCATATTGGCAAAGACTGCAAGATCACCACCCTGAATGTGAAGACAAACCCTACTGGACCGAGAAAGTGCTATGAATGCGGACAGACGGGCCACTTCAGAAATGAGTGTGCGAACAAGAGAAAGGACGGCAGACCACCATGTGGCAGAGCTTTCAATGTAAACGCAAGGGATGCCCGTGAGAACCTCGACTTGGTCACATGTATATTCACTATCAACAATCTATTAGCTTCTATTCTGTTTGATACTGGTGCCGATAGAAGTTATGTATGTAGACACTTTTGCTCTAAGATAAATTGGTCGTTAGTTCCTTTAAAGGAGAGTATGCTTGTAGAGGTAGCCAATGGAAAACTTGAGAAAGTTGACCAAATTAGCCGAGGAGCTATTATCAATATAGCTGGTGTGGATTTCGAGATTGACTTGATACCCATTAAGTTGGGAAGCTTTGATTTTATTGTCGGTATGGACTGGTTGACCAAGATAAGGGCTGAAATTATCTATGGAGATAAAGCTCTTCGTATACCACACAGAGACGGTGAGCCACTGATTATTTATGGAGAGAGATGTAGCTCGAAACTGATTCTCATTAGTTGCATGAAAGTGCAAAAGATCATGAAGAAAGGACGTCTTGCTATTTTAGCACATGTAAAAAATTTAGAAACTAAGGTGAAGAGCGTGGATGACGTACGAATTGTGAACGAATTTTCTGATGTATTTTCGGAAGAATTGCCTAGATTACTGCCACCGAGAGCAGTGGAGTTTCAGATCGATTTAGTGCCAGGGGCTGCACCTGTAGCTCGCGCACCTTATCGACTCGCACCTTCCGAAATGCAAGAGTTGCAGAGCCAACTACAAGAACTGCTAGACTGTGGATTTATCCAACCAAGTTTCTCGCCTTGGGGTGCACCTGTTTTATTTGTGAAGAAGAAGGACGGATCATTCTGCATGTGTATCGACTACCGTGAACTCAACAAATTGACGATCAAGAATCGATATCCTCTTCCCCGAATTGATGATCTTTTTGACCAGTTTCAAGGATCAAGCTTTTACTCTAAGATCGATTTGCGATCTGGTTATCACCAGTTAAGGGTGAAAGAGAGCGATGTGATGAAGACTGCATTAAGAACTCATTATGGTCATTATGAGTTTCTCGTGATGCCATTCGGTTTAACCAACGCACCAGCTGTGTTCATGGACCTCATGAATCGTGTACGTAAACCATACCTGGATAAGTTCGTTATCGTCTTCATAGATGATATCCTCATCTACTCTAAAAGGGAATAAGAACATGAGCAACATCTTCGTCTAGTGTTGGAACTCTTGAGACAAGAACAACTTAATGCAAAATTCTCCAAGTGTGAGTTTTGGTTGAAGGAAGTCCAATTTCTGGGTCACGTTGTGAGTGATCAAGGTATCAAAGTTGATCCCGCAAAGATCGAAGCTATCAGCAAGTGGGAAACCCCCACTACTTCGACTCACATTCGCCAATTTTTAGGTCTCGCTGGTTACTACCGAAGATTTATTGAAGGTTTCTCTCTGATTGCGCGTTCTTGGACTCACAAAGGGAAGAAGTTCGTTTGGAACCCGAACAGGAATCAGCATTTCAAACCTTGAAAAAGAAGTTAACCACCGAACCTATCTTATCACTTTCTGAAGGCAGTGATGATTTCGTCTTTTATTACGATGCTTCTAAAAGTGGTTTTGGTTGTGTACTGATGCAACGAACAAAGGTTATCGCTTACGCCTCACTTCAACTGAAGATTCACGAGCGAAATTACACAACGCACGATCTTGAGCTTGGAGCCGTTGTCTTAGCATTAAAGCTGTAGAGACACTATCTTTTTGGAACAAAGAGCACTATTCTCACCGATCATAAAAGCCTCCAACACATCTTTGATCAGAAGCAACTAAATATGAGACAGCGTCGTTGGATCGAGACGCTGAACGACTATGATTGTGAACTTCGTTATCACCCTGGCAAGGCAAATGTTTTAGCTAACGCTTTGAGCCGAAAGGAGAGGGTGGCACCTCTTCGTGTCCGAGCCTTGAACATCACCATTCATTCAAACCTCAATAGCCAGATCCGAGCAGCCCAAGATGAGGCTCTCAAGGAGGAGAATGTATCTCATGAATACTTGGACATTCTCTTCTCTCGATTCAAAGTTAAGGAGACTGGACTCCGATGCTATGCAGGAAGAATTTGGGTACCTCGTTATGGAGATCTACGGAGTCTTATACTAGATGAAGCCCACAAGTCGAGATATTCAATTCACCCAGGATCCGGTAAAATGTACCATGATCTTAAGGAACAGTATTGGTGGCCTAATCTTAAGAAGGATGTTGCAACTTATGTTGGGAAGTGTTTGACTTGCTCGAAAGTTAAGGTCGAACATCAGAGGCCTTCTGGGTTACTTCAACAATCGGAAATCCCGCAATGGAAGTGGGAAAGGATAAAAATGGATTTCATTACGAAGTTACCAAAGACGGTGGGCGGATACGATACCATATGGGTTATTGTTGATCGTCTTACCAAATCTGCACACTTCTTAGCCATGAAGGAAACTGATACGATGGTGAGACTCGCTCAACTATACATAAAAGAGGTTGTATCTTGTCATGGTGTGCCCTTATCGATCATCTCAGATCGCGATCCCCGTTTTGCTTCTAGATTTTGGCGTTCTTTGCAAGAAGCCTTGGGAACTTGTCTCGACATGAGTAGTGCGTATCACCCACAGACCGACAAACAAAGTGAACGCATGATTCAAATTTTGGAAGACATGTTGCATGCATGTGTCATTGATTTCGGAAAGGCTTGGGAAAGGCATTTGCCGCTAGCCGAATTCTCTTACAACAACAGTTATCATTCGAGTATTAATGCCGCACCGTTCGAAGCATTGTATGGCCGCAAATGCCGATCTTCTATTTGTTGGGCCGAGGTAAGCGAAAATCAAATCACCGAACCCGAGATAGTCCATGAAACAACTGAGAAGATTATCCAAATTCAAGCGAGACTCAAGACGGCTCGTGATCGTCAAAAGAGTTATGCCGACCTTAAATGTAAGGACTTCGAATTCAACGTAGGTGACCGTGTAATGTTGAAGGTCGCACCTTGGAAAGGTGTAATTCATTTTGGAAAACGTGGGAAGCTTAACCCGCGATACATTGGTCCTTTTGAAATCTTGGAACGTGTTGGACCCGTTGCTTACCGTTTGGATCTTCCGACTCAATTAAGCTCAGTTCATCCTACTTTTCACGTATCAAACTTGAAAGAGTGTCTTGCTGAACCGGAACTTGTCATACCACTGGAGGAACTTATGATTGACGACAAACTCCACTTCGTGGAAGAACATGTCGAGATTATGGACCGTGAGGTCAAAACTTTGAAATGCAACAAGATTTTGATCGTCCGAGTTCGATGGAATGCCAAATGAGGACCCGAGTTTACCTGGGAATGAGAGGATCAAATGATGCAAAAGTATCCTCACCTTTTCCCAACTCCTCCATCTACCTCAGCTTAAAATTTCGGGACGAAATTTTCTTTAACAGGTGGGTAATGTAACGACCCTGGATTCTCCATCGTATATTCATTAATATTTATTATTAATACTTGCGCATTAATAAATGTATTTTTGTACATTTACTTGTTACCGTGTTTGACTTTACATGCCCGACTTGTCTTTGTGACACACGTACTTTTCACGAATAATATTTGGAATATTATTTACGTTCATGGTTAATTATTATTAATTATTTTTAATTAACTAATGTTACTAGTTAATTACTTGGGCTTTGTTTATTTAATTGTTACTTACTTACATGGACTCATGTTAATGGACTTGGAAGCCCACCCTACTTTTTTTAATGGACTATTAGGAGCCCAACATCATGCTAATGACTCATTAAGGTTAAGAACTAGATTAATTAAGTTAAGTATGAAGAGACTTGTCACAAGCATGCTTGCACCAAGCTCCCATGCATTTAACTTTATTACCATTTTAAGCTTACACCTCATTCCAATACTAGAAAGCACCATTTGACCTTCCTCTTTGAGCTCCAAAAACCGTCCACCTCTTGTAGCATGGAGGGAGTTCCTTTTCATTTCATTTGTTACTTATTTACTTGTATTCTTCACTTTTCACACACACTTCATTTTACACTTTCATTTCTCTCATCTTTTCTCTCTACTTTGTAAGTAAACAAGCTTTATTCTTCTTCTTCTTTTCCTTTAAAAACCAAAACATACATCATCATCATCATCATCATCAATTTACTTCTTACTTGTTTTGTTACTTGATTATTGTTTGTTGTTGTTAAAGATCAAACTTCCTAGTTTGCATCTCCATGAATCTTGCTTTCTTCAATCTTTTGTTTGATGAAGAACCAAGAACAAGAACCTAAACTTGTTAGTTTATGGTTCTACATTTAAATGTTTTCAAGATTTAAAGTTCATAAGTTTCATAATCATACTTGTGTTCGTGTTTTGTAGACTTAAATCCTAAGATCCAAACTTTGATTTGAATCTTCCTAAGTATGAAACAAACATGAACATAATACTTGCACTTTAGTTAAATTCTTTCTTTTGTAAGTACTTTAAAGTTGTGATGTTGTTAATTTGGTCAAGTATTACTAGTTAATCTTGATCTCATATTTCTTGAAACTAAAAGTTAACTTTGTAAGTTCAAGAACATGGAAGTATAACTTTCTAGCTATAACTTCATACACTTGTGTTGGATCTAAGTTTCTATAGCTTATGGTCTTCTAATTTTGTTGTAAACAAGAGCTTATAAGCTTACATACATATTACAAGATTAAAACCAAAGTTTCATGACTTATGGTTTCATTAAAGTTAAGATCCAAGTTTTATAACCTAGGTTTAACTTAAGAACGTTAGATCTAGACTTTTGGTTCTAGGATCTTCAATATCTAACTAAGAACTAAGTTCTACAACTTAAGATCTTGATTACTTAGTTTACTTTCAAGTTTGTAGCTTAATATTACTTTTATAACTCATGTATATGTCAGATCTAAGATCTTGATGTAACTTTTGTTCATCAAACTACTTACAACCCTTAAATAAGTTGTGCTACATATCTTAGACTTACACTAGTGTTATGATGGTCAAACCTTGGTTAAGATGATGCAAACACATCAACGAGTTGTACACTTGAAGCTATAAGCATCAAGGATGAGAACCGTGATGAGCATCAAGCACCAAGAACCCACTGGAACACATTACCTACTGTTTTTCGGGTCTGATCAGTAACCTGGGCTACTGTAAAGTTTATTTTCAGCTAGTTTGGTTCGAGTAGATGATTTTCCATTTAGGCCTCATCTTAATCCGAGTTACGGTTTAGGATTTATGGCCTTCCAAAAGTCACTACACCCTATTAATGTTGTGCTGAAATTTCTGACCTACTCGCACTTAAACCATTGCCACGGTCAAACAAAGACGAGTTTGGTTCTGGAATATGGTCAGTTCCTAGGGGACTCATATACGGAGCCATAGCCACTGGTCTCACCTCATTTCAGTTTGTATAAAGGCCGTGGCGACTGAACGAATCAGCCTTTGTTTTAAACCCTATTCTTGATTGAAAACTTACTTTACACTTTTTGATTAATGATGAATGATGATGATATTTAAGACCTAATTTACATACATTTAAATCTTTGGGAATGATTTACTAACTTAGTAACTTTTGACTTAGGTTGAGGATCTTCCGGACCAACTACTTGCTTACTATTCCCGCGTATCGACTTTTACTACTTTTCACTGTGAGTTATAGTATCCCTTTTTACTTTAACTATTTTGGGACTGACAATACATGCGCATTTTACCTTTTACATACTAGGAACGAGTACTTAAACTTATTATATGTGTGGGTTATACAACGGCATAAACTTTCCCCTTAGCTCGGTAACGTTTAGTCATTGGTCTTTGAACCGGTGAATGCGAATCTTAGATATGGATCCATAGGGTTTGACATCCCCACTCGGGCTAGTAACGCTAGCATTTAACGGGTGTTTAATACTTCGTAAACTTATGCACTCGCCAAGTGTACTTTTAGGGGGTGTTATTTACGTTAAGTTAGTTACCAAGTACCCACAACCTATACTTTTCATACTGTTTTGAAACACTGAAATCTCGTGGCCTACCTTACATTACTGTTATACTTAAACTATAGCTCACCAACCTTTGTGTTGACGTTTTTAGCATGTTTTTCTCAGGTGCTTATGTGACAACCCGTAAATTTTCGACAAAATTTAAACAAAAATCTTTATATGATTTCATTTAACCTCGACTAATTCCGACGATTCACGAATAATTATTTGTAAATAATTACGCATTAATTTGATATATTAATATTATTATTATTAATATCCTTTTTAAACAAGATATCAATAATTAATATCTTTATTATCAGTATTGTTATTATGAATAAAAAAAATATTGACAAATATTCTTGGAAAAGTAGTAAATCAATTTGTGTATTTAAAAAAAAATATATAAAAAAAATCCTTAAAATAAATGATTTTTTAAATAAAATAAATAAATAAATAAATAAATAAATAAATAAATTACATTTTAATTAAAAATTATAATGGAAAACTACTTTTATTATTTTATTTTGTGCATTATCCCATGACCTAACATTTAATACTTTTGAATTTTAAAATCCCATTAAAAATTAAAATATTTCTTTTTCTTTTAATTATTTTATTCTTTTTACCTAATTTTTTCAAGTATAAATACCCCTCATTTCTCATTCAAACTCACACTAAAATTTCTCTCATTCTCTCTTTGAAGAATTACTACTAGTAAGTATTCTTTTCTTACTTTTTACTTTTTACTTTTTTACTTTTTACTATTTACTTCGGTTTATTATTTTTCTACCGAAACATGTAAATAATGTTATAAATTAGATGCAATTAAAATTAAAATAAATAACATGTTATAATTAGTAATATATGTTACTAAAAATTATAAAAGTATTTTTATGAATTAATATATATATATATATATATATATATATATATATATATATATATATATATATATATATATATATATATATATATATATATATATATATATATATATATATATAGGAGTTATAATTAAAATCGAATTAATGAATATATATGTATATACGCACCTAACGTGAAGGTTATAATTAAAGATAGCGTACAAAGACTACAAACATCATCGCTACTTGTAGCCTAGGGTGATCCTTGTTACCATTAAGGGACGCTTGTGGATCTCAAATGCCAAGACTTAGATTCTGGTCAAGAGATCCTGGGCCTCTCGGTAACAATAGATCATTCGAGTGACTTGCATGTTAGCGACGAAGTTTGGGCGAGATTGTACAATATCTTTGTTAAGAATTATAACCCGAACATTCTTAAACAAGAAGCTTACTATAAGTGGAAGTTTTTCATAAATAGTAGATTTTCAAAAATAGAAACTTTTAAGAAATAGGAACTTTTCTCGAAAACCGTCACTGTCAATATAGTTGCTATATTAGTAAACATACTTTATGTCAAGTTAGACATTAACTAATCAAACGTTATACCTCAAGGATGATATCCAGATCACTTACTTGTTACTTTCCTTCTTGCGTGGAATACTTCAACTGCTATTTAAGGTGAGTTCATCTGCTCCCTTTTTATATATTTTTGGGCTGAGAATACATGCGCAACTTTTATAACTGTTTTACACGTATCAACTATTAAACTGTGATATGTTGGGCTATGACCAGCAAGTCCCCAACTGACAAGTATAAACGATAACTTGTACGGGGCAAACTTGAAAGTCTAGTCTAAATATCAGTACAACTGTTAAAACTATGCTATACCCGGCTATGTCCGACTAAGTCCCTACAGTGATATTTTTAATTGCTGCGGCATTCTTAATTATTGGGGATAGGCCTATCGGGAGTAATGTCCCCGATACATTTGACTAAGTCTTTGTATTACTTGATAATGAAATTAAACGACAAGGACAGAACAACTTGTCACGGGGCAAACAACGTTTAGTCTAAATATCACGCACTGGCATAACTTTTTGATCCTGCGGGAGATCAACTTGACTGGATCTGAGTTATCTACTTTTGAAAACAAATCTTGTGGTATAATACTATTACTGAAATCATTATTTATGACAAACCTATGAACTCACTCAACCTTGTGTTGACTTTTTAAGCATGTTTATTCTCAGGTACTTAAATATTGCTTCCGCTGTATATCTGTTGCTTTGATGATGATTGCTTGCCATTCTTGGAGTCTTCATGCATTACTTACTAATTCATTTAAAAACATTTAATGTAATCTATTTATCTTCCGCTGCAAAACTCAATAAAGCGTCTCATATAGAGTCGTTCTCGTTTATACAACTATAATTTGATATAATTAGTCACAAATACCCCAGGCCCTATTTAGGGGTGTGACAGATTGGTATCAGAGCAGGTTGTTGTAGAGAACCAGGATTGCATTTTATGTGTGCCTTATACAATTAGGTACCTTAGCAATGTAGGACTACAACTTTCCTTGACCATAGTTCCTTTAATTGTTGCCTTTAATTGTTAAATGATATACTCTAATTTAGAAACTTTACTTATCTTAGAATGCCGAGCCAACATAAGAACTGTGCTCACTTTCCTAAGTACTATACAATTCCGTCACCACATTTAAATACGACACGTCATACTGCCATTATTGCATAAGTGGAGTATAGACACATCATATCTTATCATATCTATCTCAATAGACTTTGTCTAACACTTTTCCTAAATTTCTTCCGTAAATGAAGGAAATCTTTTTGCTATATATACTATTCGAGGAGATGAAGATATCATTCAATATTCAATTCCCACTTCATATCAAACCCTATTCCAAACACATAATATGAATTTCTCGAACTCCTCGAGCTCCAACGGCAGCGTAACCGGAACAAACGAACCAATCAGCCATCATCTATTCTGGATGAATTGGGGATGGGTTCGTAGCCGACTCAATCAATGGAGGCAAGAAGAAGGTAATCCCTTCCACCAACCGAATTCACCTCTTGGCGAAGAACCTGAAGCGCTTACCGGTGAACCAGTCCGAAACACAATTTTCTCTCTTCTTTCCAGGGTATCCCGTCACGAATATATAATATCGAAGATTTTAGATCTTATTCACCCCCTTGTTCCAACCGCCAATCATCCCGGAATAGTAGAAGAAGTCAACGAGCTTTGCGCTCGAGTGGTGGCACTGGAGAATACGGTGCGATATCTACAAGCATCAGCAGCACCAGCAACATAACCGGTACCATCAGCATCACAACCAACATCATCAGCTTCATCAACAACAACATCCGCATCTCACTCAGTACCTCGGATATCAACATCATACGTCCCATAGATAACAAGGAATATTAATAATAATGAGTTAAGATGTATTGACTCATTCTTCGTGAAGAATTATATATGTATACTTTATATATATATATATATATATATATATATATATATATATATATATATATATATATATATATGATTTGGAACAATAATAAATCTTGTCGTACTAAGCAATTACGTGAGAATCTCAACTAGTATGTACTACTTGGTTAATTCATATCACTAATATGCTATGATGTAATCCCTTCGTTAATGACTTAATAATCGTTAATCACTGCTTCAACACAATAAACTCCATTTCATAATAAATCAAGTGTAACGATGAATGTATTGATTCATAACTTCATTAGCGAAATATTTAGCGACAATTATGAAATCTCTAAGGTTTTGGAGATTATTTACTCTCGTTCTAAACTGCAAATCAGATGAGTTTAATATATATTAACTCATTAAATCCATGATTATATCTGAAGAATACATATATGAACGTATATCTTCATAAAGATTGTAAATTCTGTTGTACAAACTGTTAATTGTGAAAATATTTTAACGGATAGGTAATACCCGAGAAATATTTACATCTCACATTAATACATTGTACATTCTTCAATTTCGATTCATAAATCATTAATTATACGCACTACCTTCACAATGATACACAATCATCTTCATACAAAATCAATTACACATTCTGAAATTAGCATATCGGAATTCAAGTAAAGCTTTAGCAGGTGTTATCTTCCTAAAGTTTACTACATTAATGAATTATATTCATTCGTATTCTATGATGAATTATCACATCAAACCACCGAAATTATCATTCATTACTTTTGAAATCAACAACACCTATTCGTCAACCATTAGATCCATTGACGGTTACAGTCAGCGTTTAATCATCTAAAAATAAAATTTCTTGAAACCATTGATAACCGATGATTCAAATATAGATGCATTAAATGCAGAGGAAACATTGTAGAAGGTCTTAAGGGCCACAAGTTTGATGATAAAGAATGGTATAAGCTCAGATTTGGGACTGGAAAACGGATTGAGCAAATTATGAAGGAGGCAGTGGATAAATCACAAAGATTAAACCTGCCTTCAAAGAATCCAAATGATTCAGTATCGGCTGAGGTCATTAACGAATACCATGCTCCTGACTCTAAACCTTTACGGAAAAATCTTCTTTATCATCCTTCGATCTTAGAAATTCTAAGATATCACTGTATCTTTCGTTATAAATATCCTCTATATTTCTGAAGATATCTTTATAACGATTCTTGTCCGCAATTAATTATCTCTTTGCAATATATTTATTACATCATAAAGGAAACTGTATTAGTTTCTATATTCTAAAAAAATTCAAGTTTAAAATGTTTTGAAGAAGTGTTGAGAATTGAAGCATGAGTTAGTATAATATAATGACGTCAGGCCAACGTGATTATATTACAGTAAGTCATGCTAAATTTTTAATGGAAGATGATGATTCATAGACTTTATAATCATCATTTGCCATGTTACATGACTCTTACATTCTATATAATCTCTAAACATATCAAGAACATATATTCTTGATAGTTTTATCTGGTAATTTGACAAATCAAGATCATGCTATTGCTTTCTTAGAACATTAAATATGTTCATTCGAAACTTCATACCTACAAATTCTGGACCATCACTCGCTTTACTTAGAGTCGAGAGGAGAATAAAAAGGCAAAGAGCTCCGACATATAAGGGAAAATATAAAGCCCGATAACAGCACTGAAATTAAAAACCGTGTATATCAATGCGTATAGCAATATAAAGACACGGGAGAACTAAAAACACAATAATTCCTAGAGCATAATAGAAGTAAACAGACTCCTCTGGTGGGAGTTGGAAAAGAAGGAAGATTGTGGCGATAACCAATATAAGGTCAAGAACAAGAACTGGATTGAGCATATTAACAAATCTTTTGGAAATATGAATTGAGGAAAGAAAGTATAGAAGTGGTGAAGATAATGAAACGGAAGAAGCTAATTATAGCGAAATTCCAGACACAGCGATCGAGGCAATTCACCGCATTTAATTAAAGAAAATCCTAATTTCCTTAATTATCAGAGAATCAAATCCTATAGACTACGAAGATTTCCTCTAATTCCTTGAATCCCGGAAATCAATCGTGACTACGTCAAAAGTTAAAGCGAACATTTAATTTCCTCATTTCAATCTTTTGCGATAGCTTCATTTATACTCTTTCTATAATCGAATCGTTTTATCCACATTATTCAAAGGTGATAAAACTCTATTTTTCAACTCATATTCATCATTACAATATCCATGTTGTAAACAATGATGATCTCTATCAAATTTCATGATTATGATTTTCATGAACTCCTCTCTATTTTGCCTACCCTAATATTATGTCATAAACGCTCAAGGTTTAAATAAGCTCACTATTATTTATTTCATGTGTATTGAAATGCCTACATAGTGTCATCATCTCCTTCTGAGGAAACCTAATCAATGACACTCTTGTTAAATCCTTTTGATAACCTCCGCATTAATAATAAAATGCACTTCGTAGAATTTATGGATCGTAAGATTTAAACGCTAGAAACAAAACAATATCCTATTAGTTGGAATTCACGAAAGGCCCCGAGCATACCTGGGAATGTGAAGACCAAATAAAACGAAAATATCCTCACCTGTTTACAAACAACGCCGACTGATGGCAACAACTAAATTTCGGGACGAAATTTCTATTAACAGGGGGATACTGTGACAACCCGTAAATTTTTGACAAAATTTAAACAAAAATCTTCATATGATTTCATTTAACCTCGACTAATTCCGACGATTCACGAATAATTATTTGTAAATAATTACGCATTAATTTGATATATTAATATTATTATTATTAATATCCTTTTTAAACAAGATATCAATAATTAATATCTTTATTATCAGTATTGTTATTATGAATAAAAAAAATATTGACAAATATTCTTGGAAAAGTAGTAAATTAATTTGTGTATTTTAAAAAAAAAATATAAAAAAAAATCCTTAAAATAAATGATTTTTTTTAATAAAATAAATAAATAAATAAATAAATTACTTTTTAATTAAAAATTATAATGGAAAACTACTTTTATTATTTTATTTTATGCATTATCCCATGACCTAACATTTAATACTTTTGAATTTTAAAATCCCATTAAAAATTAAAATATCTCTTTTTCTTTTAATTATTTTATTCTTTTTACCTAATTTTTTCAAGTATAAATACCCCTCATTTCTCATTCAAACTCACACCAAAATTTCTCTCATTCTCTCTTTGAAGAATTACTACTAGTAAGTATTCTTTTCTTACTTTTTACTTTTTACTTTTTACTTTTTACTATTTACTTCGGTTTATTATTTTTCTACCGAAACATGTAAATAATGTTATAAATTATATGCAATTAAAATTAAAATAAATAACATGTTATAATTAGTAATATATGTTACTAAAAATTATAAAAGTATTTTTATGAATTAATATATAGGAGTTATAATTAAAATCGAATTAATGAATATATATGTATATACGCACCTAACGTGAAGGTTATAATTAAAGATAGCGTACAAAGACTACAAACATCACCGCTACTTGTAGCCTAGGGTGATCCTTGTTACCATTATGGGACGCTTGTGGATCTCAAATGCCAAGACATAGATTCTGGTCAAGAGATCCTGGGCCTCTCGGTAACAATAGATCATTCGAGTGACTTGCAAGTTAGCGACGAAGTTTGGGCGAGATTGTACAATATCTTTGTTAAGAATTATAACCCGAACATTCTTAAACAAGAAGCTTACTATAAGTGGAAGTTTTTCATAAATAGTAGGTTTTCAAAAATAGAAACTTTTAAGAAATAGGAACTTTTCTCGAAAACCGTCACTGTCAATATAGTTGCTATATTAGTAAACATACTTTATGTCAAGTTAGACATTAACTAATCAGACGTTATACCTCAAGGATGATATCCAGATCACTTACTTGTTTACTTTCCTTCTTGCATGGAATACTTCAACTGCTATTTAAGGTGAGTTCAGCTGCTCCCTTTTTATATATTTTTGGGCTGAGAATACATGCGCAACTTTTATAACTGTTTTACACGTATCAACTATTAAACTGTGATATGTTGGGCTATAACCAGCAAGTCCCCAACCGACAAGTATAAACGATAACTTGTACGGGGCCAACTTGAAAGTCTTGTCTAAATATCAGTACCAACTATTAAAACTATGCTATACCCGGCTATGTCCGACTAAGTCCCTACAGTGATATTTTTAATTGCTGCGGAATTCTTAATTATTGGGGATAGGCCTATCGGGAGTAACGTCCCCGATACATTTGACTAAGTCTTTGTATTACTTGATAATGAAATTAAACGACAAGGACAGAACAACTTGTCACGGGGCAAACAACGTTTAGTCTAAATATCACGCACTGACATAACTTTTTGATCCTGCGGGAGATCAACTTGACTGGATCTGAGTGATCTACTTTTGAAAACAAATCTTGTGGTCTAATACTATTACTGAAATCATTATTTATGACAAACCTATGAACTCACTCAACCTTGTGTTGACTTTTTAAGCATGTTTATTCTCAGGTACTTAAATATTGCTTCCGCTGTATATCTGTTGCTTTGATGATGATTGCTTGCCATGCTTGGAGTCTTCATGCATTACTTACCAATTCATATAAAAACATTTAATGTAATCTATTTATGTTCCACTGCAAAACTCAATAAATCGTCTCATATAGAGTCGTTCTCGTTTATACAACTGTAATTTGATAATATTAGTCACAAATACCCCAGGCACTATTTGGGGGTGTGACAGCTTAAGGTTTGGTTGCTTCCGCTGTAGTTGTCATAATTTGTAGACTCCCGCTGCGCTTATTAAAGATGTCTTCGCATGAAATGTTTATTTTGCATTCAAACTTTATTACTTTTGAACAATGAATTTGTAACGACCTATGGGTCACGTACTATTATTATCGCCTTCTATTCGTAGAGGCTCATTATCATATGTTAAACATTTGACGTTGGTTATGACGCCACCTTTTCTTATGAATGCAAACTTATTTTAAAACAGCATATTGTATTTGACCTTTTAATGATCCTGTTGTTGATGATTCATACACGATGGTTTTGTACGGGGCATCACATCCAACATGTATTTTTCAACGGATCCCTTACCCCATTAAACATATGGGGTTGAGCATCCTTGAAGTTTTTGTAATGGAAGTCCTGCCTCCCATGTCCCCCATTACCATCACCCCCTTCGCCACGAGGATAAATATTTCTAGCTTCTAATGCCTCTTCGATTGCGGTATTCATTCGCTCATTGATTAACTCAGTTACTTGCCCATCAACCGATTCTTGGAAAACCTTTCGGACATCCTCAAGAAATTCCGCTCTTTGTTTTTTAATGATGGCCTCAACCTTGGCCGTAAATTCGAGGTCCTCGCTCGTACCTCCTTCATGGTTCTCGGGTCCGTTTCTCGTCTTCATACTATAAAACGGAAATAGATTAAATAATGAAACGAAAGGATACAACATAATATTCATGGACACATCACCGCCCTATCTTGCTCAACAATCGTCGTACATCGCTTGTTTGACACGATTTGAACCCGTAACAATGGAAGCTAATCATTGTTAGTACAACATCTATCTCGGTTGATGATTGCAAAACACAACATAAAACAATTAGCGCATAGTTAGTTCACCTAAACCTAGGCACTAACCAATCCTCGGTCCGACCCGTCTCCTACAAGTCCCACATAATGCGCATACACAATAAAGTCTAAGTCTAGGCACCTATCTCAAGTCGCCTAAATCCCTTAGACCATGCTCTGATACCACTTGAAACAACCCAACCCGTATTCAACCAACTAATTTTTTTAATCGATAACACGCCATTCGAATAATCGCCAATGTAAACCACTTCATACAACCCGTTTAAACGTACAATATGTTTAAAGTTTACATCATGGGCACGAAGGCCCTTAATCAAAAGTAATACAAGTTTGACCCATAATTGATAGTTTTAAACCAAACGACACTCGAGCATGGTTTGGGGTTAAACTACCCAAAACGCCTAGGTTGACTTCCAAAAGCTTCCACAAGCATCAAAATGAGAATATCTAATTCCCAGCAACCCCTTTTCCCTTATCCGCATTCGTACCTAAAAAGTAAATAACGAAAGGGGTAAGCAAAGCTTAGTGAATGCAATAATTATACACATACATATATAACTTACATACTTGCAAACACTTATACCAAAGTCCGCATACATACTAGCAATATAATTAGCATACCTTCATAATGTATAGCGCTAAATCCTCAATAACATAGCTAGTATAGTAAAAGCATATAACGCAAACAATACAATATGCTACAACACAAATACACAACCATTGATGTTCACAACATGCATTATTATTCAAATCCCAAGGCTAGCCCTACGAATGGTATCGTCAACATCGAACTAAATCCCATTCGTCCTATTAGATGTGGTATCTTCAACATTGAACTTAAACCCACACATGAGGTATCGTCAACATCGAACTTAAACCCTCATCGAAGATCACTACAATAGCAGTATGGCTTCGTCAACATCGAACTTTAAATCCATACATGAGGTATCGTCAACATCGAACTTTAACCCTCATCTAAACAAACAATAACCTCTAGGATATGGTATCGTCAACATCGAACTTTAACCCATACTCCACAAGAAAATAATCATACACATACATATATAATTATTCCACTCACCTTATCGCCTTTGGTGAACTAGGAATCAAGCTCGCAACCTTCAATGTAATGCACCTATCACATTATGCATTTAATTAACATACAACTCTAGTGGACTAACCACCAATACTTTTCCCTTAGGCATTTAATGTCCTAAAAGCATTAAATGACTCACATCCACCAAAACTGCCCATTAATTGCTATGACTCGTCATAAATCAATAAAAGCTAGTGAACAAAGTCTACTAACATCAATTAACAAAAATAAAAGGGTATTTCATACCCATCTTGCCCAACTAGGTCAATAATTGCCCATTTGACCCATCTTAACACATAGACTTTCAACTTTGGTCAAACTTAAACCCATTAACAAATCTTTCATCATTAAACAAATGTATTAGTGACTAACAACACAATTAACACTTACAAATCTCAATTTTCATGACCAAACCCTAGATTATAGCCATTAGAGTTTTCCTTACATCAATATAACCCAAATTCACCCATTTAACCCCCAAATGGGTCTTACAAGTATCAAGTAAACAAAACCCTAGCCATAAACCAATTAAAACACAAAACACGGAGTTAAGACTTACCAACACTATCAAATCATTGCTAGAGACGTAGGGAACAACTTTAAAACTTGGACTTGGGTGAGATTTGGTCTCCTTCTTCTCTAAGTAACTCTCTCTCACTAAACCTTAACTCTCTCTCTCTAAAATTGAATGAGATGTAGTTGAATAAGTGTTTAATGTGTTAGGATAAGCTTGAATCAGATTTTAGACTCCCAAAACCGGCCATACGTAAAAAGACCATTACACCCCCAAAAGATGCCATTTACAATGGCTAAAATAGTCAAACAACGACATCTGTCGCGTTTCGCGACAACCTGTCGCATTACGCGACACCCAGGACGCGACAACCCACACCAGGACGCGACAAAGTGGGCAGTTGTAGAATTTTAACCTGTCGCATTCCAGCCCAGTCTGTCGCGTATCGCGATGAGCTGAAACGCGATACATAGACCCCAAACGCGACAGGAGGCCTGTTCACACCATTTTCAACATTTCCTAACATTTAAACTATACAAAATCGTTTACGGTTAATAATAAATGTTTACAAGGTAAAATACGTACCTTTAGTCTATGTATGAGGAAAACAGGGTGTTATAACTCTCCCCCACTTGAATCGGAGCGCGTCCTCGCGATCCAAGCCGCATGACAAGCCGTAAGATACACCAATACAAACTCTTTGGGTTTCCATGTAAACTCGGAACCTTTACTACTACTCCATTGAACTTTAAAAGTTCTCACCTCTTTATTCCTCAACCTCTTTACCTTTTCATCGAGTATAGCAATCGGCTTCTCAACATACTCTAACTTGTTATTTAGTTCAATTTCGTCTAATGGCACCCATGAAGAATCATTTGCAAGACACTTACGGAGATGGGAAACATGAAATGTATTATGGATCCCCACAAGCTCTTCGAGTAATTCCAAACGATACGCAACTTCACCAACACGAGATAAAATTTTAAAAGGACCGATAAACCGAGGAGCTAACTTTCCTCATTTTCGAAACCGAATAACACCTTTCAATGGCGAAAATTTAAGCATCACCATGTCGCCTTCTAGAAACTCAATCGGTCGCCTTCGTTTGTCGCCATACGACTTTTATCTATCTTGAGCCTTTTTCAAATGAGCCTGAATCATTTCAATCTTGCTATTCGTCTCCAAAACCAAATCGGTACTCCCGATTTCTCTTTGTCCCACTTCACCCCAACATATAGGAGTTCAACACCGATGCCCATAAAGCATCTCATATGGTGGCATTCCAATACTAGCATGATAGCTATTGTTGTACGAGAATTCCACCAAAGGTAAGTGCTCATCCCAGCTACCACCGAAATCAATAATACACGCCCGTAACATATCCTCCAATGTTTGATTCGTACGTTCGGTTTGACCTTCCGTTTGAGGATGGTACGCCGTGCTCTATTTCAATTGTGTACCCATATCTTCATGAAACTTTTCCCAAAATCGAGATGTGATACGAGTATCTCGATCCAAAATAATAGATATAGGAACCCCATGCCTTTATATCACTTCCTTGATGAACAACTTAGCCAAAGTCTCTGACGATACCGCTTCCCTAATGGGAAGAAACAAAGCAGTTTTCGTCAGTCGATCAACTATCACCCAAATCGAATCAAATTGGGTTCTCGCCATCTTTGGTAACTTTGTAATGAAATCCATGGTAATGTGCTCCCATTTCCATTTCGGGATTTCTAACGGTTGTAACATACCATACGGCTTTTGGTGTTCGGCTTTAACTTGCAAACACGTGACGCATTGTTCAACATACTTAACAACATCACGTTTCATGCTCGGCCACCAATACTCCTTCCTTAAATCAAGATACATTTTCGTCGCGCCCGGATGAATGGAATACCTTGACTTATGTGCTTCATCGAGTAGCACTCGTCGATTATCCCCCATCTTAGGCACCCACACTCTTCCTTGAAAGGATAACAAACCATGCGGGTCTAAAGTAACTGACTCCGTTTGCCCCACGATTCGTTCCTCATGCTTGTTGTTAACAAAAGCTTCAATTTGAATCTCACCAAGCTTTTCAAGAAAATCGTTAGTAATAATCAGGCGTAACGATTCTACTCGTATCGCCGGATGTTGACTCTTTCGACTCAACGCATCCGCGACCACATTCGCCTTACCTGGGTGATAAAGTATCTCACAATCATAATCCTTTACCACATCCATCCACCTACGTTGTCGATAATTTAAATCTCGTTGATCAAAAAGATGTTTTAAGCTCTTGTGGTCCGAATATATCGTACACTTGACACCGTACAAATAGTGGTGACAAATTTTCAACGCATGAAAAACCGCCACCAACTCAAGATCATGAGTCGGATATCTAGTTTCGTGTTCCTTTAGTTGTCGAGAGGCGTAAGCGATGACTTTACCTCTTTGCATTAGAACACAACCGAGCCCGTTTAAGGCAGCATCATAATAAACCGTCACGTCTTCTACCCCTTCCGACAACACTAACACCGGAGCTTGACACAACTTCTCTTTTAGCAATTGAAAAGCAATCTCTTGTTCGTTTTCCCAATTAAATCTAGCGTTCTTCCTCGTCAATTTCATCAATGGAGAAGAAATCTTAGAAAAGTCTTGGATAAACCGACGATAATAACCGGCCAATCTGAGAAAACTTCGAATTTCCGTAGGTGTAGTCGGTTGTCCCCAACTCTTTACCGTCTCAATCTTCCCCGGATCTACTTGAATACCATTTTTTTTCACAATATGACCAAGGAATTGAACTTCCCTTAGCCAAAATTCACATTTAGAGAATTTTGCATACAATTTCTCCTTCCGCAACGTCTTCAACAAACCACGCAAATGATGTTCATGTTCCTTCATACTCTTCAAATAGACAAGTATGTCGTCATGAACACAATAACCGACTTGTACAACATAGGTTGGCACACTCGGTTCATAAGATCCATGAATGCCGCCAGTGCATTCGTAAGACCGAAAGGCATAACTACAAACTCAAAATGTCCATAACGCGTTCGAAAGGCCGTTTTCTCAATATCTTCCTCACGGACCCGCATTTGGTGATAACCGGACCGTAAGTCAATTTTAGAGAAATACGTCGCAACTTGGATTTGGTCAAATAAATCGTCAATCCGAGGCAATGGATAACGATTCTTGATCGTCACTTTGTTCAACTCCCGATAATCGATGCACATCCGCATACTACCATCCTTCTTCTTCACAAATAAAACTGGTGCGCCCCATGGCGAAGCACTCGGTCGAATAAAACCCTTCTCAAGTAACTCTTGGGTTTGGTTTAACAATTCTTACATTTCGGTTGGCGCTAAAAGATAAGGAGTTTTAGCAATGGGAGTAGCACCCGGAACCAACTCAATGCGAAATTCAACTTGCCGTTCTGCCGGAACACCCGGTAATTCATCCGGAAAAACGTCTTCGAATTCATTAACCACCAGAATTTCACGAATGGGTGGTGGCTCTTCACGAGTATCAACTACATGAGCAAGAAAAGCCATGCCACCACTAACAAGAAAACGACGTGCCCGTGCAAGAGTGCATAATGTCACAAGTCTTTTTCGTCTCTCGCCGTGGATAATTAGCTCTCCCCCACTTGGGGCTTCACACGAATATATTTTTCATGGCATGTGATATCGGCTCTATGACGATCGAGCCAATCCATACCAACGACAATATCGAACTCACCCAACGTCATCGGGATAAGATCAATTTTAAACGTTTCGGAACCAAACACAATATCACAATTATTACAAACATCAACCCCTAGCACTGTCTTACCATCCGCTATTTCAACTTCTACCGGATGACTTAACTTAGCTAAAGGTTTATCAAGCTTAGACACAAAATGCGGAGATACAAACGATAAATTAGCACCGCTATCAAATAGTATCCTTACCAGATTAGAGTTAACCATGAAAGTACCTGAGACAACTTCGTTGGATTGTTTGGCTTCATCATTGGTCATCAAATAATTTCGTCCTCTAGCCGTACCCGCTGCCTTCTCTAACCATTTAACATGGTCGGTGTTTAAATTGGGACACTCTGACTTTCGGTGTCCTTCTTTGTTGCAATTAAAACAAGTGAGTTTGTTTATCGTAGAAGGCTTTGTACAATCTCTAGCCAAATGACCTCGTACCCCACAATTGTAGCAAGTAGGGATAAAGTTCCTGAAACCTCCCTTCTTCACACTATTTACACTTTGAGAACCTTTCTTGCTTTTCTTGTTGGAAAAGTTCGAATGACTCGAACTTTTGAATTTTCTCTTAGAGAAAGAGAAATCGCTTCCTTTTGGAACTTCTGGCTCGAAATCCCGAGCCAATTCAAATAACTCGTCAAAATACTTAGCCATTCCCCGACTAATCTTACCCTTCAACTCATCGCTCAGTGTATGATAAAAATCTAGCATCAACTTATGATCATCACCAACATACTCCAGACAAAAATGAGTCTTTGCCAAGAAGGTAGACTTGAGAGTAACCAAGTCCATTGAACCTTGTCGCAAATTGTGCAACTCATCCCGGATTCTATCAAGGTCGGAATGAGTTCAGTATTCTTTGAAAAATTCCTTTTTAAACTCTTCCCACGTCAAGCTCATGCATTGCTCTTCCCCATATAATCGGATTTTATCGTCCCACCACAACTTGGCCTCTTCACGCAACATGCTAGAACCGTACCTCATTTTCTTCTCAGGAGGACACTTCGCGGTACGGAAGGCCCCCTCGATGTCGGAGATCCAACATGTATTTTTCAACGGGTCCCTTACCCCATTAAACATAGGGGGTTGAGCATCCTTGAAGTTTTTGTAATGGAAGTCCTGCCTCCTATGTCCCCCATTACCATCACCCCCTTCGCCACGTGGATAAATATTTATAGCTTCTAATGCCTCTTCGATCGCGACATTCATTCGCTCATTGATTAACTCGGTTACTTGCCCATCAACCGATTCTTGGAAAACCTTTCGGACATCCTCAAGAAATTCTGCTCTTTGCTTTTTAATGATATCCTCAACCTCGGCCGTAAACTCGAGGTCCTCGCTCGTACCTCCTTCATGGTTCTCAGGTCCGTTTCTCGTCTTCATACTATAAAACGGAAATAGATTAAACAATGAAATGAAAGGATACAACATAATATTCATGTACACCTGACCACCCCATCTTGCTCAACAATCATCGTACATCGCTTGTTTGACACGATTTGAACCCGTAACAATGGTAGCTAATCATTGTTACCCGAGCACGTCGCATTAAATCGCTAGTACAACATCTATCTCGCTTGATGATTGCAAAACACAACACAAAACAATAAGCGCATAGTTAGTTCACCTAAACCTAGGCACTAACCAATCCCCCGGTTCGACCCGTCTACTACAAGTCCCGCATAATGCGCATACACAATAAAGTCTAAGTCTAGACACCTATCTCAAGTCACCTAAATCCCTTAGACCATGCTCTGATACCACTTGAAACAACCCAACCCGCATTCAACCAACTAAAATTTTTTTTTATCGATATCACGCCATTCGAATAATCGCCAATGTAAACCACTTCATAAAACCCGTTTAAATGTATAATATGTTTAAAGTTTACATCATGGGCACGAAGGCCCTTAATCAAAAGTAATACAAGTTCGACCCATAATTGATAGTTTTAAACCAAACGACACTCGAGCATGGTTTGGGGCTAAACTACCCAAAACGCCTAGGTCGACTTCCAAAAGCTTCCACAAGCATCAAAATGGGAATATCTAATTCTCGGAAACCCCTTTTCCCTTATCCGCATTCGTACCTAAAAAGTAAAAAACGAGAGGGGTAAGCAAAGCTTAGTGAATGCAATAATTATACACATACATATATAACTTACTTACTTGCAAACACTTATACCAAAGTCCGCATACATACTAGCAATATAATTAGCATACCTTCATAATGTATAGCGCTAAATCCTCGATAACATAGCTAGTATAGCAAAAGCATATAACGCAAACAATACAATATGCTTCAACACAAATACACAACCATTGATGTTCACAACATCCATTATTATTCAAATCCCAAGGCTAGCCCTACGAATGGTATCGTCAATATCGAACTTAAATCCCATTCATCCTATTAGATGTGGTATCGTCAACATAAAACTTAAACCCACACATGAGGTATCGTCAACATCGAACTTAAACCCTCATCGAAGATCACTACAATAGCGGTATGGCTTCGTCAACATCGAACTTTAATTCCATACATGAGGTATCATCAACATCGAACTTTAACCCTCATCCAAACAAACAATAACCTCTAGGATATGGTATCATCAACATCGAACTTTAACCCATACCCCACAAGCAAATAAATCATACACATATATATATAATTATTCCATTCACCTTATCGCCTTTGGTGAACTAGGAATCAAGCTCGCAACCTTCAATGTAATGCACCTATCACATTATGCATTTAATTAATATACAACTCTAGTGGACTAACCACTAATACTTTTCCCTTAGGCATTTAATGTCCTAAAAGCATTAAATGACTCACATCCACCAAAACCGCCCATTAATGGCTATGACTCGTCATAAATCACTAAAAGCTAGTGACCAAAGTCTACTAACACCAACTAACACAAATAAAAGGGTATTTCATACCCATCTTGCCCAACTAGGTTAATAATTGCCCATTTGACCCATCTTAACACAAAGACTTTCAACTTTGGTCAAACTTAAACCCATTAACAAATCTTTCATCATTAAACAAGTGTATTAGTGACTAACAACACAATTAACACTTACAAATCTCAATTTTTATGACTAAACCCTAGATTATAGCCACTAGGGTTTTTCTTACGTTAATATAACCCAAATTCACCCATTTAACCCCCAAATGGGTCTTACAGGTCTCAAGTAAACAAAACCCTAGCCATAAAAAAATTAAAACTCAAAACACGGAGTTAAGACTTACCAACACTATCAAATCGTAGCTAGAGACGTAGGGACCAACTTTAAAACTTGGACTTGGGTGAGATTTGGTCTCCTTCTTCTCTAAGTGAGCTCTCTCTCACTAAAACCTAACTCTCTCTTTCTCTCTAAAATTGAATGAGATGTAGTTGAATAAGTGTTTAATGTGTTAGGATAAGCTTGAATCAGCTTTTATACTCCCAAAACCGGCCATAAGTGAAAAGACCATTACACCCCCAAAAGATGCCATTTAAAATGGCTAAAATTGTCAAACAGCGACATCTGTCGCGTTTCGCGACAACCTGTCGCGTTACACGACACCTAGGACGCGACAACCCACACCAGGACGCGACAAAGTGGGCAGTTGCAGAATTTTAACCTGTCGCATTCCAGCCTGGTCTGTCGCGTATCGTGACGAGCTGAAACGCGATACATAGACCCCATACGCGACAGGAGGCTTGATCACACCATTTTCAACATTTCCTAACATTTAAACTATACAAAATCGTTTGCGGTTAATAATTAACGTTTACAAGGTAAAATACGTACTTTTAGTCTATGTATGAGGAAAACAGGGTGTTACAGCACAGTGTGAAGGTAGGATGGAAGGATAGCATAGTAAGGCAAGCTTTGAAATGAGGATATCACTTAATACTAAGGCAGGAAATCTATAGATTGCTAAGGCACCCTGACTAGCACATAAGGCACACATAATATGCAATCCTAGTTCTCTATAACAACCTAGCTCTGATACCAATTTCTATTACAGATTGGGGAACAATCCCACTCAGTGCCGTCCGAGTGACCACTAGCGTACCTCAGGCACTGATTTTACGGCCCGCCTCTCGGCAATTGACAGCCAACCTTTATAGGCTCGCGAGGGGCAAGAGCCAGTGCTTCGTCACAGCTTACACTGTGAGAACCCCCTCTACGATTAACCCGCTTATAAGTAACATTAAACCAGCTCTAATACCAATCTGTCACACCCCCAAATAGGGTCAGGGGCAAATGTGACATTTTAATATCATAACACAAGTGTACAAACGAGAACGACTCTATATGAGACATTTTATAAAACATTAATTGTATTGCAGCGGAAAAAAATAATAAGGTTTTACATTTTTAATCTAATGACAAATGTATAGATATGAAATGATAAATAAAAATGATGGACTCCACTGCAGCAAGCAAAGCAGGCAATCATCAACAGTACAGTAGCTAGCATCACAAAGCTAATCATAACCTAAGACAAAAACATGCTTAAAACGTCAACGCAAAGGTTGAGTGAAATTCATAGGTTTATATTAATAATCAAGATTTTTAGACCACAAGATTTAGTTATAAAAATCAAAAATCCAAGTATATGCCATGAGTATAATATCGAACTAAACAATTAATACCCCATGGTACCGTCGTACCACGCTTTCATTATTATGTACCCCCTTGACGATCGGTCAATGGGTAGGGACGTTGCTCCCAAAGCGCTAGCATCAATAATTAAGTTTACCAACTCAAATTCATGCAATTAACGATATTATCTAGCGTGGATTTAGCATGTAAAAATACAAGTATAAATACATGTAAAAATACAAGTTTAACAAAAATTTTCATCCAGTTACATATAAAGTTTTTCAAGTTACTTGTGTCTAAATCGTAAAATATTTAAAAGCAAGCATGTGTCTCATCCCAAAATATAAAAATAGTAAAAATGGGACTATGAAAATCACCTTAAATAGCACAGCAAAAGATGAAGATAATTCGACGAATGAAATGAACGAGAGTATATGACCCGATCTTCAACCAAGAGATATAATTACATAATCAGAAATTTGTCCATCTGACAAATGAATAATCCTAAGTAACTTAAGATTGACTAAACAAATGTTCTTGTTTCTACCATTATTACATTTGATGTTTATATAACTTTACCCAAACTTTGTTGCTATCAAATAGTCAGGAATGACCAAGTGTAACTGGGGGCCAGGATTCTTGATCAGAAACTAAGTCATGACATTCAAAATCCACAACCGTATCCCAAATGGCAACCTAAGACATCATTCACTTACGATCGTAAGTAGCGGTGAAGCTCGTATAAGTTATACGTTTATCGCCGTTTTTGGCTTCCACATATTATGTGAGCATAGGAATACATCACATTAAAATGTTAATATAATAATAATATAATTATTATACACATAGATTTAATTATTTAAATGTTTTATAATTTAAATAATAATTATATATGTATATTATAGTTTATTATTATTATACTATTAAATTAATCACTAATCATAATGTTAATTAATATATTTTTTCCTTATTATATAATGTAAAAGATATTATATAATTTGTATTATTATTTGTTTCTTAATTTAAAAGATACTTATCAATATAATAGTTTATTAAATTGAATAATATCCATAAATAACTAAATAACTAACTAAATACTTAGATAATTATTAAACTAAAGATTTCATAATATCTACTGAAATTATAATTATAAATAATATTATTAAATTAATAAATATTTTTTATATATATTTATTTATGCTGAATTATACATAATTGTATATTAATTTGTTTTTAATTTAATTAAATATCTAAAAATTATTAATATAATTTATATTAACTTATTTAAGTATAATAATTAGTAGAAACTTTAATAAAAATATTTATATTGAAATTTTGTATTTATTTATTATTTATTCTTATTTTAATTACCAAAACAAGGTTAAATATATATATAAAATATTAAATCGACTCAAATAATTAGGTTTTCAATTTGTATAAGTTCTATCTACTATAAAGATCCTATAAAAATGTATAAATTGATTTTATATAATTTAAAATTTTTATTTAGAATTTTACACTCTATTATACATATAATTTCATAATTAATTAGTTAAATATAATAAACCTTCCAAACGCTTTATATGATGACCTAGATATGTTCCTTAACAGTTCTAAGTTGTTTCTATATGTTTTCTACAGATTCATATATTTTATATAATTAAATTCACAATTTTACCCATTATATATATAAACTGAAACTAATAAATACATAATAATTAGCTTAATTGTTATAAATTATATAATTTGTGTTTTTATGTTATAATAATAATATTATGATTTTACATTAGATCTCACGAATGTATAATTCTTTTATTAATTACATTTATATTTTAATCTTTTTTGGTTATAAATAACAATAATAAATTCGAATACGTAATATCATAATAAATTATGTTTGATACTTAACTTTACTAAAAAATATTTTTATAATTTATTTACCCTTTTTCCTATTTTTTTATAATTATATACATATGTCGTGTCATATGTATATAAAAAATATAAAAATAAATTATAAATTTGAAAAATTATTTTTCTCAGATCTCATAATACTTAATAATAATTATCATGCATAAACCATAATTTATTTGATGCATTTAATATTTATTATATATTAAACATATATTGGCCGATTATAATAAAAAATAATTTATAAAAATTAGCAAATCGATTTATAAATCTGAAAAACTATTTTTTTATAAATCATATTAATCATGAATGTAACTATCATGTATTTAAAATAATTTTATAAGTTGTAAAAATATTTTTTTATTTTTGTTTTTGGTTCGGGCAATCGGAAAAAGAAAAGAAAGAAAAATCGAAAAAAATAAGAAAAGAAGAAAAAGAAAATCTTCCAAACTTTTTTAGAGTTCTAGCGAGGATTTTCAAGAATGTGATAAAAAAAATTATGAGGGTTAGGGTTATATTTATAGCCCAGAATTTATTGGAAAAGAGGTTAACTTAAATTAGAAAAGTAAAAATACAAAAATTATTTATTTTCTTTTTTTTTTTAAATTTCGGCCAACACCCTTAGGGGAGGTTTTTATAAATTTTTATTTTTATTTTTTTATTATTCATTTAGATAAAAGAAGGTTCTAGAATTTTTTTATTACATATTTATTTATTTTTATTAAAATACATAAATAAATAATTAAATTAATTAAAAATATACATAATTAATTGTTTACACTCTACTTTTATAATTTACAAAAGAAACACAATATTTTAATTCTTATAAAATTTTCATTATCGAAAGTACGTTATTTATTATTCGTTAACTCATTTCGAACACGATTATACACTTATATAAATATAAGTTATTAAATTATTATTAGGGTTAGGGTTAAGAAAATAAATTCTCAACCATTAATTAAGGTCATTTGGACAAAAATGAACATTTAATTATACTGAAAGCAAAAGAAAAACCCAGGGGCAATTTAGTCATTTTAAAAAGGAAAAGTGAGGGATATCACGGTACCTCCCCGTTAATGGAAACTTCGTCCCGAAGTTTCAGGCAGACTTATCGGTTGAATCATTGGTCGGAAAAAGATGAGGATACTTCCGTTTCATTTGGTCTTCGCATTCCTAAGTGTACTCGGGGCCACGTCGTGAATTCTTACAGATTTTAACTATAGGAATACTACTTTGCTTTAGTCGCTTGATCTCACGATCCATGACCTCTATGGGTTCTTCAACGAAATGCATTTTATCATCAATGCGTATGTCATCCAAAGGAACGACGGAGTTTCATCAACAAGACACTTTTAAGATTGGAAACATGAAAGACATCATGTACACTACTAAGCTTGGACGAGAGTTCTAACCGATACGCCACGGAACCAATTATTTCAGAAACCTTGAAAGAAGTGTATTGACTATCGCGATTAGAAATGATGGAGATAAGAATTCCATGACGAGAAACAATCTCTTTAAGATATAGTTGTGACAATTTCTCCACCTTGTCAGTTTCCTTGATTGGTAAGAAATGAACAGATTTAGTAAGACGATCTACTACGACCCATATAGTTTCATTGCCACTAGAAGTCTTAGGCAATTTAGTAATAAAGTCCATAGTGATACATTTCTACTTCCACTACGGAATATCCGGTTGCTGAAGTAAACCAGACGGCTTTTGATGCTCGGCCTTAACTTTTAAACAAGTAAGACACTTGCTCACATATTTAGCAATATCGGATTTCAGATTAACACTACATGAAAACTGACTTTATATGACCCCCATAAGTGTCCTAAAAGGCCCATTCTTAGGACCCTTTGCCTGATAGGAAACCCAAATCGCACGACCTATCAACGGCCGTCCTATTAACCGAAAAGGGTCCTAACGCTTATAGGACCTTTGTTTGAGTCCTATAAACAATATCGAAAGGGTCCTATCAGGCAACATATTAGGACACTTTATAATACTTTGAGACGAACAAAAGGGTCCTACAACGCCTAAATTTGTATGTTAGATCATATTAGGATGCCAAAAAAGTGTACTAATATAATGAGAAACTATGTTAGTACCAATAAAAGCGTCCTAAAATAATTATAAATTATGTAAGTACCCAAAAAAGGGTCGTATTATAAAAATATAGTAGTTTAGTACCAAGGAAAAAGAATCCTAATATGAAGAGAACTTACATTAGTACCAATATAAGGGTCCTAATATACATTAGTACCAATATATAAGGGTCCTAATATACATTTAGTACCACAAAAAAGGGTCCTAACAAGTCATAGGAGTTTCGAATATCCGGTTCGGGTATTCGGGTCCATTTCGGATTTTGGGCCAGGTTATGGTAATTGGGCCTTTCCAGGCTAGTTCAGATAATTGGGCATTTTGGGCCAGGTTATGGTAATTGTGCCTTTCTAGGCCAGTTCAGATAATTGGACCTTTTGGGTCCGGTTATGCTAATTGGGCATGTCGCCACGTTTAAGCTTACTGGGCCTTTCGGGCTGCTTCAGCTATTTGGGCCTTTTGGGCTCTGTTCGGATCCAGTTTTCTTTTGATTGCATCAATTTATTATTCACTACAATTACAATAATTTAAAATTTTTAAATTACAAAACAAATATTAATATAAAATATAATTTTGATCACCACATTACAGTTACAATTATATTGTTTCAATCAAAATAAAATCACCACAGGAAACTGTTTAACATCAACGGATCATTATCTCAAACACACCAACACATACATCAACAAATTATCTCAAACACACAAACATTCATTAATAAACCAGCCAACATTAACAAACACAAAAAGTCTTCAAGACGCCACCATCCATCTTGATCAATCACCATGTACCAACTACAAATTAAACCATCCATGTATAAGCATAAAGGTGCACATTATAAAAATTAATCTTAATTATTACAATTATAACAAGGACATACCTTGATTAACTTAGCAGGCCAAGCAATAGACGTACCAGTGACGTCCTGAATGTATATCAAATGATCAAATGGCCTAAACAAAGCTTCATCATTTTTTTATGGCCACTTGAACCTCGACCTCACACCAATCATGTCCAATTTCTGTCCCCAAAACAACCGTACTTGGATCCATGCTCTTCAACCATCCTCTTGCTACGTTCTCGAAGTTAATGCTTTTTATATAAACTTCCTTTGCAAGCAAAAATTAAGTTGTCAAAAAAATATTTATGAACGCTAAAAGGGTAGAAAAAACAGTAAGCTATTAAATTGAAACATACCCTTAAACATAGAACACCCGAACCATTATCATGAACACGCGAACCATCATTCTGAACACCCAGACCATTATTCTTCTCCACTAGGGCTTTTAACCTTGCATTTTCATCTTCAAGTTTTGCATTTTTAGACATCAGCTGAGCATTTTCTTTGTTAACAGCTAATCAACTAGGTCCTGCACCCCACAAATGATTAGCGTGAACACCAAGTCCATACATTTCTGCAGTACCATTTTTAGCTGTACCGATTATCATGGTAAAAACATCATCTGGTCCAAGTGCATCAGTTGCACCATCACCGAGTTTCTCAGTAAGTTTTTTCATTTTTTCCTGCATAAAAGAGATTGTAAATCGTTGATATTTTATTCAATAATATGACCAGTATATATACAGGAGATGGCATCGATATACATGGAAAATTGCTAACTAATTTGTGAGCTATATAAAGGATGACTATCACATAATAATACACAGCTATACAATCAAATATATCCTATAAATAGATGATTTGGTTAGTTAGGATTGTGTTGACTTATAATTCTGCTCTGATATTCGATATATGAAATGCTATAGCCCAATTACAGTATATTCAATGCTTACCATAAGAGTCAACTACTACTAATTAAATTAAAGATACGGTTAATATATATTTTCTTTTATCTTCGACCTAAAAGTATACTTCAAATGAAATAAAAATCTCACAAGTGGTTTATGGTGATTAACATATAAATATACATCTACTGATATCATGTGTAGGATATATTTGATCTACTTTTGTAAAATACCTTACAAAGGCACGAGCAGCTTGACCTTCACCACTTCCATTTGAATAACATTCCTTAAACATATCCACCCTAGTTGGTTCTCTTCCCAAACTCACCTACAATGAGTAAAATTGAGGTAACTATTAATGATGTATATTCAAAAGCTATACTATATAAATAATTCTCCCATGATATATTACCTTCAGTTCTTCACGAATTCTTGCAAAACTTTTTTTCCCATCAATTGTGACAACTACTTTTTAGCCCTATTGGCTTTGTTTCTTTCGGTCATCTCCTGAACAAGAAAAGAGTGGTCAGTATTCCAGGAGATCAAATCATGATGAAGTAACTGATATTAGCCCTATTGGCTTTATTCTTTCTTCATCAAGGATCTCCCATTGAGTGCAACATATGCTATGTTACATTTGGTGGTCCAGGCCCAAGTACAATGGCTACTAGTTACAAGAGGTAAACACGTAAAATATAGCTAAGAAAAGTCAAAGATTTGGTATACGTCAACTAACCATTGAACATATATCTTATTCTTATTGTTTAGCCACGATCGTTAGTCTATCTACATGAAAGTGTAAGAATATATCATACCATCACATTATCTCTGGTCAAATATTCAAGAAGTCTTCTCCAGTGTCTTTTAGTTAGTTCTAGAGGAGGTGACTTTAATTGAGCCTCCATTAGTTTAGACGGGTCAAAGAAACAGTCCTTAACTCTCGCCCTTCAATTTTTCATCTTGCGCCCATATGATTGGAGTATCTAAGAATCAGCAGTTCGTGGAATATCAAACTTTGTCTACAAATTATAAAAAAAAAAACATATATATCACATGAAAACAAAAAAAAAACTTATTATCACACAGATTTTAAAATATGTACCCTTAAGAACTTTAGCAACTTATTCTTTTTTTCGGGTTTAACTTTGTTCCACGGTCTATAAATTGGTCAATACTAGTAACTCCGCTATAAGTGACCAAGAAAATGGGTAAATTTACTGCTGTTTTTACCAATTGACTGTCCATGTTCATTAACAATAATAGGAATTCGAATAGATGACTTTTGTTTCCAAATTTGCCACATAAGTGTCGGTCCTCTTGGTCTATCAACTTGATTATCTATAAAATATGTGCACTTGATTTACAACTGATATACTAAACAAGAAACAATACAAATCAAATAAACAAACCAAATTTGCCACATATGTGCACTTCATCCCTCAAAGTCGTTGTATCATTCACACATAAACCTTCTTCAGTTTGTTGTAGTTCAGTTTGTTGTAGTTCAGTTTGTTGATGATGCTCTTCAAGATCTTCAAAATAGCTTGTGTAATCATCGTGTTCTTCATTTGGTCATTGTGCTTCATCCTCGGGCTCTGTATCTTCATCTCTAAGACCCGCACCTATACCTTCTTCATGGCTGACACTAACTCATTGAACTTTACTTTTATTTACCCTCGACCTCGTATCACTTACATGGCCCTTTTGCAATTGGATTTTGAGGATAATTCTTTGGAGACATGAGAATTAACACTAACTAATTTTTTCATGGTATTGGGTGCAACGAACCATCGTTTGTTATTACTTTTATTATTGGTTGTTTGACTCGTTGCAGTTGCCTCAACCTGTTAAGAGGATCTAAGGGAAGTCTTTTTGATTCCTTCAATTGCCATAATCTACAAGAATGTAAAGAACAATAATGAGCAATTATATCAATTAACGCAACAGAGATATAAACAATTTTATATACGGAGTAGTTAGGAACAATTAAAATTACAGAATCATTAATAACATACAAGAAAATCAAATACGAATAAGTAATTTTCGTGAAAAAGAGAGATACCCGTGTTCTTGTGAAAAAAGATATACCAGCGGAGTTCTTTGAATTGGTGAAAAAAGAGATACGTGAGTTGTTCGAAAACCTTTTAACTAACCCCCATTTGATTTGGCGCACACACTAGTTTTGATCCATCCATACCAAACCAATCTAAATTACCTATTTTACCCTTGTAAATAGTATATTGACTTCATAGTAGTTTAAGGGTAAAATAGGAAGTTTGTATTATTTTAGAGTGGATGGATCAAATGCTAGTGTGGAAAGATCACCTCCCAAATTTTGGAGGTGATATTTGAATTTACCCAAAATTTGAGAGGTGATATTTGAATTTATCCAAATTTTTTGAATGAAAAAAATTGGATCAGGTTCAACATTTGGGTCCGAAATCCATGATATTTGGCGGTATCTTTTCAGAGGGTAAGTTTTGGTGAAAATTAATTGAAGATAACTTCTCTATCTAGCTATTACTGGTAATTAATTTATAAACTTTATAGAAAAAATGTACACGAAATTAATTTAATTAGTCATAAAATGTATTTTTCAAAAAAAAAAATATCATAATTGATCGTAATTTAACATCGTTTATCATATATGTTAATCTATTTAACGTACGTACAGTGCATTAAACCCTAAACCCTAACCCCAAAACACTTGACCCTAAACCCTAAATAATAAACCCTAAACCCTAAACGATAAACCTTAAACATTAAATCATAAACACTTAAACCTAAACCCTAAATCCTAAACCCTAAACATTAAATCATAAACACTTAATCCTAAACCCTAAACTCTAAACGATAAATCCTAAACCCTAAACACTAAACCCTATACCCTAAACTCAAAACCCTAAACCCTACACCCTAAACCCTAAACATTAAAATCATAAACACTTAACCCTGAACCCTAAACCCTAAACGGTAAACTCTAACCCTAAACCCTATACCCTAAAACCTAAAACTCTAAACTCTGAACCCCAAATACTAAATCATAAACCCTAAACCCTAACCCTAAACTAAAAACTCTAAACCCTAAACCCTAAATCCTATACCATAAACACTAAACCATGTACCCTAAACCCTAACCCTAAACCATATACCCTACCCTATACCATAAACGTAACCTTCTCCTGTACCCAAAACCCTAAACCATAACCATATAACCTGAACATTATACCATATATATGAACCCTAAAAATTAAACCCTAAACCCTAAACACTTGACCCTAAACCCTAAATGATAAACCCTAAACCCTAAACACTAAACCCTATACCCTAAATAAACACTAAACCCTATACCCAAAACCCAAAACCCTACACCCTTAACCATAAACATTAAATCATAAACACTTAACCCTGAACCCTAAACCCTAAACGGCAAACCCTAAACCCTAAACCCTAAACCCTAAACATTAAATCATAAACGCTTAACCCTAAACCTAAACATTAAATCATAAACACTTAATACTAAACCCTAAAACCTAAACGATAAACCTTAAACCCTAAACATGAAACCCTATATATACCCTAAACCCTACACCCTTAACCATAAACATTAAATCATAAACACTTAACCCTGAACCCTAAACCCTAAACCCTAAACCCTAAACGGTAAACCTTAAACCCTAAACCATAAACCCAAAACCCTAAAGCCTGAACCCCAAACATTAAATCATAAACCCTAAACCCTAACTTTAAACCAATAACTCTAAAGCCTATACCCTAAATCCTATACCATAAACACTAAACCATGTACCCTAAACCCTATACCCTAACCCTATACCCTAAACCATAAGGGGGATGATCTGTACATCTTCCAACTTTTAGGCACACCACCAAAAACCAAACCCTACACATTGAACTATGAACCCTAAACCATAAACCCTATACCAACCTTAAACCCTACCCTATACCATAAATGTAACCCTCTCCTATACCCAAAACCCTAAACCATACACCATATACCCTGAACATTATACCATATGCATGAACCCTAAACATTAAACCCCAAACCCTAAACCCTAAAGCCTAAACCATGCATGCATAAACCATGTACATTAAATTCTAACCATGCATAAACCATATATAATTACCCTAAACCCTGAATCATTAGTCGTCTAGCTTAAGCATGTCCGGCCAAGTCGATCTTATGATGATCGATTATACGACGACACTCTTAAGATCTTCCGTCATATATTTAGGGTGGTCAACGAAAGCTTATCCAAGTCACTCGATCGTATAGTATTACACCTTTAATTCATAATATCGATCAATTTGGACAACCTTAACCTACATTATTTATATTATTTTATATTTTATTAATTATTTGAATTCTTATCTTAAACTTATACTCGTATTAGATCTTATTAGATGTATTAAAATCATCATATTTCATTATTATTATTATTATTATTATTATTATTATTATTATTATTATTATTATTATTATTATTATTATTATTATTATTATTATTATTATTATTATTATTATTAAAAATTTATAATAACATCATACGTATCTAATTGCAAACATCATCAGTTATTGAAGATGTGTTTGCAGATATAAGTTAATTGCAATCATCGATTATTAATCAGTTAATACGTAATTGAAGATATAAGTTGCAATCATCGAAAATTGGGTCAGCTTGTTTCATACGCTTTGTTCGTACCCCTTAATTCTGAATCTTTGATTTTGAACCAGGTTAATTTCTTTTGTTTCATAGGCTTTGTCCATACCCCTTAATTCTTACAATCTTTGATTTTGAACCACATTAATTTATGTCCAATTAAATGTGTTTGTACAATACAGGTCTACGACGCACTCGACTTGGATGTCCGTATGTAGATCTTCCCCTACATACGAAAAAGGACTTGACAAATTTATAGAACGTATTTTCTCTAAAAAGGGAAAAGATGGTCATATATATTGTCCGTGCATACATTGCGGTAATCATAAATGGGTTGATTGGGTCCAGGCTAAAACACATTTGCATTGTGACGGGTTTTTCGAAGGTTATAAAAATTCAACTGTGTTTTTCAAACCAGATGATACACCATTGTGGGATGCTGACGATGATATGCAAGGATTGGCCCAATCCGTCTTCCATATGTTTGAAGATGAAGATGAAGATGATGATATCGGACAAACTGAAAATCAGACTGTACCAAAATTAAATGCTGAAAAGTTTTATAAAGTATTGGAAGATGCAAAGAAAGAATTATATCCCGGCTGTAAGTTCTCTGTTCTTTCATTCATTGTTAGACTCTTCCATTCAAAGTGTGTTGGAAAATGTAATGAAAAAGGATTCAGCATGATTCTTGACACAAATAGGGAAACCTTCCCTCATGCTTCCGTACCGAATTCATTGTATGAATTAAGGAAGGTAATAAGAGATTTGGGTCTTGGTTATGAGAATATTGATGCTTGTCCAAATGATTGTATGTTGTACTGGAAAGAAAACAAGGAAAAAAATTAAGTGTGACATATGTCAGACCTCAAGATATAAACAAATTACTAATGATTCTAAAGGTGAGTCAACCACACAAGCTGATAATGATGGTGATTATGAAGGTAAGTAGGTTGGAGCAAAAGTGTTGCATTATTTTCCACTCATACCACGCTTGCAAAGATTGTTTATGTCACCTAAAACGGCTGAGTAGATGAGATGGCATGAAGAGAGTCGTACGAAAGATGGTATATTAAGACATCCCTCACATTCACTAGCCTAGAAAACATTCAATTATCAGAATTGTGAATTTGCTAAAGAACCTCATAATGTGAGGCTTGGTTTGGCGAGTGATGGGTTTAACCCTTTTGGAAACATGAGTTTTTCACATAGTACATGGCCTGTTATTTTGATGCCATATAATTTGCCTCCATGATTGTGCATGAAAAAACCTTTTTTATTCCTAACTTAACTTATACCCGGTCCATCTGCTCCAGGTAATAATATAGACGTCTATATGCAACCTCTAGTTGATGAGTTGAACTAGTTGTGGGATACTGGAGTTAATACTTATGACGCATCAACTAAGAGTAACTTCACACTGCGTGCTGGTTTAATATGGACGGTAAATGACTTTCCTGCTTATACGAATTTATCGGGTTAGAGCACTAAAGGTAAATTAGCTTGTCCTTCATGCCATAAGGTAACCAGGTCAATACTATTATCATACTCCCACAAAGATATCTTCATGGCACATCGTCACTGATTGGAATTGTTGCATGCTTTCCATATGGATAAAGATTCTTTTGATGGCACAGAAGAACATGAAGGGCTACCACGTTGCTTAAAAGGGGAACAAGTGCTTGCGGAGCTAAAAGATTTTGAAATAAAATTTTTAAAACTTGTGAAGGATAACCCATCCTTACCATATAACTGGAAGAAGAGAAGTATTTTTTTTGAGTTACCATACTGGAAAAATAACTTAATACGTCATAATATAGACGTAATGCATACTGAAAAGAATGTATGTGACGGTCTCATTGGAACGTTAATGAATATAGATTGACAGACCAAGGATCATTTAAAAGGACGTCGTGATTTGGAAGAAATGGGTATTAGACATGAACTTCATCCACAACCTTTATCAAATGCCAAAGTGTATTTGCCTCCTGCATGTTTCTTAATGGATAAAAAAGAGAAAGAAACATTTTGTGATGTGCTTAAAAGTGTGAAAGTGCAAGATGGTTATGCAGCTAATATTTCTAGGTGCATTCAGGGAAAACCTCCAAAAATTACAGGCCTAAAAAGTCACGATAATCATATTTTGATACAACAGTTGCTTCCCGTGGCCATAAGAAATATTTTACCTAAGCATGTGCGTTTCGTTATGATGAAGTTATGTCGGTACTACAGACAATTATGCTCAAAAGTTCTTAAACCTACTGATTTATTTAAGATGGAAAAAGATATTGGAAAAATACTTTGTGATTTAGAAAGGATTTTTCCACCATCATTTTTTGACGTCATGATTCATCTATCGGTTCATCTAGCTTCAGAGGCCAGATTAGAGGGACCTGTTCATTACCGTTGGATGTATCCAATCGAGAGGTGACCATTAATTCTGTAGTAAATTATACTCGTTTGAATACAACTTTTTATGAATCTGATATAAACATTTTTTGACCACTCAGGTATTTAGGTACATTAAAATCTTATGTGCGAAACAAGAGTAAACCCGAGGGTACAATTGCAGAAGGATATTTAGCGGAAGAATGTTTATCATTTTGTTCTCTGTATTTAGCCAGTGATGTCGAGAACATGCATAATAAGACTAGCCGAAATCATGATGATGGTGGTGATGAGCCTGTTTTACCAGTATTTTGTATGGCTGGTCGACCAATTGGTGCAACAAACGTAGTTAAACTCGGCTATGACACTTTGACTATTGCATACTCACATGTGTTGTTCGATTGTAGTGAAATAGATTTCTTACGAACGTAAGTTACGTTATTTAAATTTACTATGTTATGAGATTATTTTTTTATATGACATTGTGTAATTTTGACGATAATGTACATTATTCTCTTTTTGTTACTTTGATTGCAGAGAGCATCTGTATATTCTTAGTCATCAAAATCAGAATAAACGTAAGCGTGACATTCAACGTTTATATAGTCAAGAGTTTGAGGAGTGGCTGTCTGATTACGTAAGTTATTTTTGCTAGTTTTATTACGATAATGTAGTGATGATATAATTGAGCGAAACTTATTATAAACAAATTGCCTCAAATCAGGTTGATGAGGACATGGCTAGTTGTGGGGATAACAGAATCACAAGTGATATAAAGACATTGGCAGTCGGTCCAAATGAGTTTGTAAAGAAATATAAAGGATATATCATAAATGGTTTCCGATTTCACATTAAAGAAGTAGAGAAGAATAGGACAACACAAAATAGCGGAGTTATGTAGTGACCCGAACTTTTCCATGTTTATATATATTAAATGAAATTTTTATTTACATGATTAAGTGTTTCCAACATGTTAAGCAATTAAACTTGTTAAGACTTGATTAATTGAAATAGGTTTCATATAGACAATTGACAACCCAAGTTGACCGGTGATTCACGAACGTTAAAAATTGTAAAAACTATATGATGATATATATATATGGATATATATATAGTTAACATGATATTATGATAAGTAAACATATCATTAAGTATATTAACAATGAACTACATATGTAAAAGCAAGACTACTAACTTAATGATTTTGAAACGAGACATATATGTAACGATTATCGTTGTAACGACATTTAATGTATATATATCATATTAAGAGATATTCATACATCATATTATCATGATAATATAATAATTTAAAATCTCATTTGATATTATAAACATTGGGTTAACAACATTTAACAAGATCGTTAACCTAAAGGTTCCAAAACAACACATACATGTAACGACTAACGATGACTTAACGACTCAGTTAAAATGTATATACATGTAGTTTTTTAATATGTATTCATACACTGTTGAAAGACTTCAAGACACTTATCAAAATACTTCTACTTAACAAAAATGCTTACAATTACATCCTCGTTCAGTTTCATCAACAATTCTACTCGTATGCACCCGTATTCGTACTCGTACAATACACAGCTTTTAGATGTATGTACTATTGGTATATACACTCCAATGATCAGCTCTTAGCAGCCCATGTGAGTCACCTAACACATGTGGGAACCATCATTTGGCAACTAGCATGAAATATCTCATAAAATTACAAAAATATGAGTAATCATTCATGACTTATTTACATGAAAACAAAATTACATATCCTTTATATCTAATCCATACACCAACGACCAAGAACACCTACAAACACTTTCATTCTTCAATTTTCTTCATCTAATTGATCTCTCTCAAGTTCTATCTTCAAGTTCTAAGTGTTCTTCATAATTCTACAAGTTCTAGTTACATAAAATCAAGAATACTTTCAAGTTTGCTAGCTCACTTCCAATCTTGTAAGGTGATCATCCAACCTCAAGAAATCTTTGTTTCTTACAGTAGGTTATCATTCTAATACAAGGTAATAATCATATTCAAACTTTGGTTCAATTTCTATAACTATAACGATCTTATTTCAAGTGATGATCTTACTTGAACTTGTTTTCGTGTCATGATTCTGCTTCAAGAACTTCGAGCCATCCAAGGATCCGTTGAAGCTAGATCCATTTTTCTCTTTTCCAGTAGGTTTATCCAAGTAACTTAAGGTAGTAATGATGTTCATAACATCATTCGATTCATACATAAAAAGCTATCATATTCGAAGTGGTAAACTAGTAATCACTAGAACATAGTTTAGTTAATTCTAAACTTGTTCGCAAATAAAGTTAATCCTTCTAACTACACTTTTAAAATCAACTATACACATGATCTATATCTATATGATATGCTAACTTAATGATTTAAAACCCGGAAATACGATAAACACCATAAAACCGGATTTACGCCGTCGTAGTTACAACCGGGGGCTGTTTTGGTTTGGATAATTAAAACTATGAAAAACTTTGATTTAAAAGCTATACTTCTGGGAAAATGATTTTTCTTATGAACTTGAAACCATATCCAAAAATCATGGTTAAACTCAAAGTAAAAGTATGTTTTTCAAAACAGTCATCAAGATGTCGTTCTTTCGACGGAAATGACTACCTCTTTCAAAAACGACTTGCAACTTGTATTTCTGACTATAAACCTATACCTTTTCTGTTTAGTTTCATAAATTCAAGTTCAATACGAAACCGTGGCCACTTAAATCACTCAAAACGGATTAGAAACGAAGAAATGGCGAGCAAAACAAAATTGGTAAAAACTACTCATTTTAGCTACGTGAAAATTGGTAACAAATCTATTCCAACCATAACTTAATCAACTTGTATTGTATATTATGTAATCTTGAGATACCATAGACACGTATAAAATGTTTCGACCTATCATGTCGACACATCTATATATATTTCGGAACACACTCTATATGTGATTGTTGGAGTTAGCTATACAGGGTTGAGGTTGATTCCAAAATATATATAGTTTGAGTTGTGATCAATACTGAGATATGTGTACACTGGGTCGTGGATTGATTCAAGATAATATATATATCGATTTATTTCTGTACATCTAACTGTGGACAACTAGTTGTAGGTTACTAACGAGGACAACTGACTTAATGAACTTAAAACATCAAAATGTATTAAAAGTGTTGTAAATATATTTTGAACATACTTTGATATATATATACATATTTGTTATAGGTTCGCGAATCGACCAGTGGCCAAGTCTTACTTCCCGACGAAGTAAAAATCTGTGAAAGTGAGTTTCATTTGTCTTTTTACCCTTTATATTTTTGGGACTGAGAATACATGCGCTTTTATAAATGTTTGACGAAATAGACACAAGTAATTGAAACTACATTCTATGGTTGAATTATCGAAATCGAATATGCCCCTTTTTATTAAGTCTGGTAATCTAAGAATTAGGGAACAGACACCCTAATTGACTCGAATCCTAAAGATAGATCTATTGGGCCTACCAAACCCCATCCAAAGTACCAGATGCTTTAGTACTTCGAAATTTATATCATGTCCGAAGGGTCTCCCGGAATGATGGGGATATTCTTAAATATGCATCTTGTTAATGTCGGTTACCAGGTGTTCACCATATGAATGATTTTTATCTCCATGTATGGGATGTATATTGAAATATGAAATCTTGTGGTCTATTGTTACGATTTGTTATATATAGGTTAAACCTATAACTCACCAACAATTTTTGTTGACGTTTTAAGCATGTTTATTCTCAGGTGATTATTAAGAGCTTCCGCTGTCGCATACTTAAATAAGGACAAGATTTGGAGTCTATGCTTGTATGATATTGTGTAAAAACTGCATTCAAGAAACTTATTTCGTTGTAACATATTTGTATTGTAAACCATTATGTAATAGTCGTGTGTAAACAGGATATTTTAGATTATCATTATTTGATAATCTACGTAAAGCTTTTTAAACCTTTATTGATGAAATAAAGGTTATGGTTTGTTTTAAAATGAATGCAGTCTTTGAAAAACGTCTCATATAGAGGTCAAAACCTCGCAACGAAATCAATTAATATGGAACGTTTTTAATCAATAAGAACGGGACATTTCAAGTTATACTTCAGGCTCTAACCAGTAGCTTCTCGAGTGCTAGAGATAACGATCCTGTTGTGGGAGATGTAACTTACTACGGTGTTTTAAATGATATAATCGAGTTGCAGTATGGTGATGACAAGAAAGTAGTTTTGTTCCATTGTGATTGGATATCAAGTGGTTTCAGGATAAAAGTTGATGAGAATGGGTTTACGACACTCAAATTTCGAGGTCTGAAGCAAACTAAAGAGCCTTATATCCTAGCTTCGCAAGCACAACAAGTATTCTATGTTGCAGATCCTATTTGTAAAGATTGGAAAGTTGTGATCAAGACAACACCTAGAGATAATTTTGACATGGATGAACAAATTTGTATCGATGATGTAGAAACACATTTGCAGAGTGACACACCGATGGGTCCTCAACTTGTAGAAAATGAGACTATTGATATGGTTAGAGATTATTTGAATGGGGATATTGTTAACGATGATACTTTAGTTGCTGCTACAGATAAAAATCAAATTGATGATCAAGATGCTTCCTGATGAAATATTAAGGATATTTTGCAAAAGAGTGTGTGTCATTTAGTTCTTTTGTATTTATCAAAAATATCCAAAAACTATAGTTTTTAAAGATGATGACGGATTTTATGTTTCTTATGATACATATAATATAATCTCAAATTTCAAATAGAAAGCATATATGGTTAGTGTTGTACTAGTAACTTGTACTTAATTTATTTGTGTTGTAATTTCTATATCCAACAGATAAAAAAAATACCGTAGTGCAAAAAGAAAATGTTTTGCTTGTGTTGTACAGTAACTTGACTTGTAACTTACTTTATCGGTAACAGTGAGGTACATGCATCCCTATTATGTAGGTAATTAATGGAGTGTGTGTTGTGATAGACTTGTAGGTCCCACCTTTTTATTTAGTTTTGATTTATTTTTTGTAGAGTAAAATAGGATATACTCTCAAGTAATATTAGCAAGTAATTTGGATTTGGTGACGTTAATTCGTATCACCAAAAAACAACTTTACAAACCATAAGGTGGGACAGCTGTTGTATTTTCCCATCATCTTCTTCTAAAAGAAACTCTTAAGTATACATACACCTTTTTTAAACACAAAACTAGAAAATTTTCATCTTTTTTAGTACTTTTTAAACAAAAGACATAGATGGATGTTATGCATATCGCAAAAAAAAAAAAATCGATGTTAACATTCGTCAACCGAACATTCTAGATCTTCCACAAGATACGCTTGTGAAAATCTTATCTAGAGTTGGTCAGGATTCATCGGACAGGTTATTTTTATGAAAGTTGGTTTGCAAAGCTTTTTCGAAGCATTCGGAGGATCCTTCGGTTTTTAAAAGGATTTCCTTTGATAGGTGGCCTATCTCACTATGGGATAACCCTAAGTTGGTTCGTATTTTCCTTCGTTGTTATCTTTTAGGAAACCCTAATGCGATTTTTAGCTATGGTTTTAGGGGATATTTTAATGGTAAATACATATATATAGGGCTTCATTTTCTAGAAAAAGCTTCGAACATGCAACTTAAAGAGGCATGTTATGTTTATGGTTTGGTCATGTTTGCCTCTCACCAAAGAGAGGAAAAGAACATTAGATTACAAATTCTTAATCAAACATTCCCACCATGGTCAGTTCCAGATTTGTTGTTTGCAACCAGAACAAAGGTATTTGATATGTTCGATGCGTTGATGTGGAGACTGAACCGCCATCCTTTTGATGACTTGGCAACATGCTGCCTTATCAATGGCCACAATGGTTATTCTTCAAAGTTTGGGTGGGAAATTGAATGGACCGTAGCAGAATGCATGTCTTGTTTTTGGTCGTTTGAGTTGCGTTTTCTTGCAAGACGACATCTATATCTATAAGATTAATGTTTTATTTTAGATTTTGTAATAAATTTTACTTATTTAATGTAAATATTATTATTTTTATGTTATTATTTTATGGTTTCATAGTATCAGTTTATTGCATCCATCTTGTTGTAACCAATAATTTTAATCTAAGGGTTAATTAGATTGAGTATACCAAAAATCAAATTTGCCATACAAAAAATCATCTAAATTGCCTATTTTACCCTTATAAATGGTAAATTTGCTTGAGTAGTTTAAGGATAAAATAGGAAGTTTGTGTTTGTTTGGTGTGGATGGGTCAAATTTAGTGTGGTAGGATCATTGATCTCCCCATTTAAAAGGACATGGATAGAAGGCAAGTTGCATTTTCTGTCCTCTCTGTTGTTGCAGCATTTCAATTTCCCATCATCCGATCATCTACTCCTACTAACAAAATACAATTTCAACTTTCTACATTTTTTCTCTTTTATATTTTAATCAAAACATTCTAGAGGCTCACTAATGTTTGGGTGAGACATCAGAGTTCTTTCTCTCAGGTAACAAGCAGATCTATGAAAGCGACAAATGTTTTTACTCTGCTTGTTCCTGAGAGAAATAACAATGATCTCTATGGTCTGATTATGGAATTGTGACTCAATGCATTGCTAACACCATGAGGGTCAATGATCCGGAAGATAGGTGTCTGATTGGGTTCGGTCGCGACGATCTGAGGTTTTTCATGACCCGGTTGAATGATTTATTTAGATTTGGTATCTTTTGTATTTTGATGGTTATGTAAGTATCCAACAAGCTTCTTGATAAAGCCACTCATTCTACGCATTAATAGGTTGTATTTTACAACAAACAATGCATAATGTTTAGTGATGTTATTATTTTTTTTATGTTTTATTTTTGCAAGAGTAAATATTATTTTTTATGTTAGTATTTTATGGTTTCATAGTATAGGTAGTATCAGTTTATTGCTTCCATTTTATGGTTTGTAATGTTATTTTTTAGTAAATAAAAACATACTTAAATTGATATAAAAACGATTAGGGAGTACAATTTATTAAAAGTCCTAAAAAATAAAAAATTACAATAATTAGCAAGTCCTAAAAACTTAAAAATTACAATAATTAAAAAGTCCTAATACAATTACTACTTTATTTAAAGTCAAATGATACATCGTCATCATCATCATCAAATTCCAAATACAGAGAAATTCGATTTGAACGGAAGAGGAGAGTTTCTTTTATATCGTTCCATTGTTTCGGAACACAATCGTCGTCAAAATATAACACGTCGGTATGTTCAAAGGGTACACTTTTCTTCAAAAATTCAAGTAACTCGTCTAAACAAACGTCTCGAATGTCGATGTCTTCAAACGAAATTTTTGAACCATGTTCGTAATCGTAAAATTTGGATTCGTTGTCGAATCCACTGCCGTAATAAATGTCGAACGAGACGATCATCGTAATAAACATCGAACGAGACGATCATCGGGGGAATTGTAACCATTTTTGAAGATGCGTGTGTGAAGTGTGTGTTTTTTGTTTTGAAGTGCTTTGAAGTGTTTTGTTTATGTATATGGTGTGTATATCTAAACTGTAAATGTATCCGTTAAACAAAAAATAGACCGTTGCAAGTGCTATGTACAATTTACAAATGCTCTTTTCACCATATATATGCATTATTGAGTTGTAAAGTACAATTATTTATTGCACAGTTTGTGGTGGAAGAAGTAATATGAATGTTTTTAAAGATAAAATCTAAAACAAAAGTGTCTTCTTTAAAATAAAAATATACGGAGTAACAAAAGTGTTAACAGTTAATATATGTATTATTTCTATTTACGTTTTTGAATTAAAATTTAATGTGTATTTATAATCAAGCTAAGGTCTTTTAATTAATTAGTCAATTTATTTATTGATATTTAGTTGGAGTTTGAAAGATATTGAAGTCAATCCAAATTACTTGAGACTAGGTGCATTGCTCATGCGTTGCACGAAAATAGTTATGGTTCGTGTTTTGTACTTGTAGTTGAGGTGGTTTGACGTAGTAGTCTACTGTGCAAGCATTGACGTGTGTGTTTGAAAAAGTAATAATATATTTCTACCATAGATATATCATTTAGTTGGCAATATCCGATGCAAACGGACCTTAACATTACTCAGATATAGGATTATTGTTTACAGAAAATGCATTGTGACATAGGTATACAAATGATAAGTGATAAATAACAATTGTGATAAATGAAAATATATCAATAAATGGAAAAACAACTAAGTGAGCTGGAGGATGGATACATGGGATGTTGCGGTGAATCGAACCTCTTTAGCTTCAAAGTTCAAACTATTTTACTTCTTTCTTATGATCTATAACAACATCTTTATTCTCCTTTCTAATGCATATTATTAATTCTTTTAACCATCGAATCAATCAAGAGATCATTAATATATCCAATTAAATTCAATTGTTACTTCCATAAGAATTTAGAGCCAAATTTACACTCCCCGGTTTCATGAAACAAAAGATATGAGTTTCAATAAGTTGTTGCTCATATAACCCTCATAGATCACACAACATGTATACAAAACTAATGAAAAACTCAACATTAAGTTCAAATTTATGATACAATATGAAGTGAATGATGACTTACTCAGATAACTAAATGAAACATGCACACCCAAAAAATTACAAAACGTATCACCTAATAAACATGCATTTTATACAATATGAAATGTTTACATAATTACTCATTTTTAAGATCCTTAAAGTTAGATGGTTAGTGAGGGGTAAAAAATGTGATTATTAAGATAATATTATTAAAATTACTTTAAGTGAACCCAAATTGACGTATATGAAGTAGAAGAGAGGTGAAAAAGAAGAAAAAAACTGAAACTTGATCAAAGGAACAAAACAATAGTCAAATAATACAATATTAATTCAACTAACCATTCATCTCAAAGTAGTGAGAGTTCGATTTATTTAAAGTTAAAGATCTGTATGTAGTTGATTAAAAATTGGTATGGTAATAAGAATGAGCTATACAACCAATCTATAAAAATAGCATTCAATCTATGATATGATTCTCAATTTTTATTCATAAATATGGAAACAAATAACTAAATGATTATCAAACCAACATTCATTCTTATATCCAACATCTTAACACTCAAAATAAATCCACGATAAATTGAAAGAAAACTTAAAACACTTTTGGAAACTAACTGAAAATATTGGATGCAGCATAGAAAATGAATATTTTGAGATGTATACATTGTTTGTCCCGGGTTTATACTAACCATGCATGGTGAACATGAGAAATAATAATGCAATAATAATCAAACGTTTTAGAGGCTAGTGACCTCCCATCTTTAATTATATACTTATTGCAAATCTAAAATGTATTAATGTGAATTTATGTTAAGGAAGGTGAAAAAGTTTTTTAATTATTATATTTATTTATTAATTTATGAATGAATTCTACAAATTAAATACCAATTAAAAGGCTTATTAGTGTTAAAATTATTATTATTTATTTAATTACTAAAAGGCTTAATGATGCTCATTTATTGACATTGGGAGTCACTTTTTAGTTATGTGTAGATAGATATAGATTAGTAGAGATTAAATCGCGAAATTTAAATTCAAAAAATTAGCTTTGAATCTATATATGATATATCTCATAAATTGGCAAATATTGACTTTGTTATACTCCGTAAACATAGATAGATATAGATAGTAATTGAAATAAAATTAGAATGAAATTTTATACTTAAATAAAATTATCATTAAATGCACACGTGTTAAGCCATCGATTCAGTATCACCAAAAATCAACTTTAAATGGTAGAAAGCAAGTTGCATTTTTCTCTCTGTTGTATTTTCCCATCATCTACATCTACAAAAACCTCTCTCTCTCAAGTACACCAAACACAAAAAAATTTCATCCTATTTATCTTTTAGTTAAAAAAAATGGAAGTTACTCAAGCGAACATTCTCGAAACTCTTCCACAAGATATGCTGTGGAAATTTTATCTCAAGTTGGTCAGAATTCATTCGACCAGTTGTTCATACTTAAGTCGGTTTGCAAAAGCTTTTTGAAGCTTTTTGAAGATCCTTTGGTATTAAAAAGGCTTTCCTTAGATCGATGGAGACTCTCACCTTGGGGAAACCCTAAATTGATTTATCTTTTCAATCTTTGTACGGTTTTTGGAAACCCTAATGCGATTTTTTGCTTGGGTTTGATAGGTTATTTTGACGCTAAATACACCGAGTTAGGGCTTGATTTTTTTAAACGAGCTTCGAACAGCCAACTTAAAGAGGTTGTTTATATTTATGGTTTGATTATGTTTTCCTCTCACCAAATAGAGGCAAAGCATGTCGGTTTACAAATTTTGAATGAAACATTCCACCAGTGCCGGAGTTGGTGGTGGCGGTGAGAAAAAAGGTTTTTGATTTGCTGCGTCAATTATGGTTATTTAACCGCCACCCTTTTGATGACGTGGCAACGCCGTGCCCTATCTCCGACCACGATGGTTATTTTACACAATTCCATGGGTTTGAAATCGTGGTACCAGAATGTATGTTGTGTTTTTGGGCCTATGAGTTGGGTGTTTTTGCAAACCGATTTACCTATAACAAGATTTATGTTAGTATTTTTTAGATTTTGTATAAAGTTTACTCATTTAATCTAAATATTAGTAGTAATTTCTATTAATCATATAATCAGTTTATTTGCGTCCATTTTTCCTTCATATTATCTAGATTGCTTCCATTTTGCTTAAGGTTTATCATCACAACATAGTTTTTAATTAGTACATTTTTAAATGAACCAATCAATGGATCTGCATGAATTTATGTTCTTTATGTTAACAGAAAAAAAGAACACCCAATAAGGTGATTCCTTTTTAACGTTTGTTGTTGACTAGCTGCTCTTTTACTTGTATGTTGGTCTGCAATTTGTTGTTGACTTGTTGCTTAAAATTGTCACCGGCCATTAGTCCATTTGTTTTGTTTGTTCTATACTTGGAGATGATGGAGAACACTTTATTCTGATCCAAAGTTTAACTACCATAAAAGGAAGGATCCCTTTTGTTTTGTTTGTTTATGTTTTGTCTACGTACTGCAGAATTCAATTCAGTGCAGATTTGAATTCAACTACTCGTATTCTTTTATTTTCTTAATTGCAGAACTCAATGCTGATAATTCTATCCCAAGTAAATTTGAAAAGGAGTCATTAACTAACATCATTTAATATCATTAACTATTGTTTGGGTGAGTTACTTTGCAATCATGTGAACTGAATATACAATGAATACGCATCGAAAGAATCACAAACATTTTTTAATTGGTTCATCTTTTTGTAACCTATTTCTGCATTAATGTTGGTTTGGGAGCTCATTAAGAAACATAAAAAATTTACACATTCATTGTTTAACCTGCAAAAGAACCAATCATATTTTTTGGGCTATGTTTTAACTATTGATCGCAACCATGTTTATTTAAGAAATTGTTAAGGGTGTATTGGATAGAAATTTTGTTGAGAAATCGATAAGAGATGTAAAGAAGTTGAAAAATGCGATTGGGAAATGTGTAGGCAGAGGTGGATCATCTAATGCAAGGTTCAACCATCTTGTAGATGATATTAGATCGATGTAACGTTAGCTCAATGGATTGTAGACATAACTGGCTTTGTTGATCTAATGATGTTAATTATTACCTATATTGTTTTGTATCTCATGAATTTAATATAATAGTTTACAGTTTTAAAAAATGAATCCATTTAATATGACCCAACTACAATTCCAAGCTGAAATTCCGATAATAAAAAATGAATTCATTAAATCTGACCCAACTACAATTTCCAGCTGAAAGTCCCATAAGAAAAAATGAATCCATTAAATCTGGCCCAATGAAAGTCCGATCTGTTATACATTTTCAATTTTTGAAACAAAAGGGACATAAAATGGATTTGAACCCAGGTCAGTCAGTTGAAAAAATAACACACAAGCCACTACGCTATTAATGCTTTTGAATATTTAATGGAAGTTAACACATATAATACTTTAATCATTTTTGTAACAAAAGTGAAATAATACGACTTTAGTAAGGGTCCTAATATGTCCTATATATAGTCATATGATAGTTAGGACCTTAAAATACCTAAGCGTCCTATTTTTGTGACCGTATTATCTTGGTGGTTGATCATTATGAGACACCAACAAGATAGTGTCCTATTAAGTACATTTTTATGCAACTACAAATTTGAGGGTCCTAATAGCCATATGATAGTTAGGACGTCCTATTTTTGTGACCTTATTATGTTGTTGGTTGATCATTATGAGACACCAACAAGATAGTGTCCTATTAAGTACATTTTTATGCAACTACAAATTTAAGGGTCCTAATAGTCATATGATAGATAGGACCTTAAATACCTAAGCGTCCTATTTTTGTGACCTTACTATCTTGTTGGTTGATCATTATGAGACACCAACAAGACAGTGTCCTATTAAATACATTTTTATGCAACCACAAATTTAAGAGTCCTATATAGTCATATGATAATTAGGACCTCAAATACCGTCCTATTTTTGTGACCTTATTATAAAAGTGACCCAACACGTTGCATTATAATAAGACTTCACAAATAAAGTGTCCTATGAACATATCAAGTGTCCTATGAACACCTATGATAATAGGACAAAAAAAATTATGTGTCCTATCATATAGATTTTATGACACCATGCGACTCACCTTTTAAGTGTCCTATAAAAAATAGGACCCAAACAAATTGTGTGTCATATTAAACAACTTTTTAGGACAAAGATTTATAAGCGTATCAATAATATGACCCAAAAATTATGTGTCCTATTCTTAGGACCCCACTTTATTAGCTTAGGACACCACTACTTTTGCATATTTCTTATGGGACCCCAAGAATTACCCCGTCCCAATTTTTAGTTGCTTAGGACGTTTTTTAGCTGGGATCCCAGACGAAGGGTCCTAAGAACGTAGTTTTTTTGTAGTTTAGGCCACCAGTAAAACTATTTCATATCGTGATACATTTTACTAGAGCCTGGGTGAATAGAATACCTAGTCTTATGTGCTTCATCCAAGACTAGTTCTCAAAGATTTCCGAAGTACGGGACCCAGATTCGGTTATTAAAATAACATGTTCCATTTTCCTTGATTTCTAGTTGACTCTCGAGACCTTTAATTCCCTTAAGTTTGACATTTTCTTCCTTCAATGCCTTGAGTTGGGCTTCACGGATTTGGGATGTAAGGTTTGTACGAATAACCATGTTTAAAAGCTCGGACTTGAATCGGTTTGGCACGATCCTTTCTACTAAGAGCATCGGCAACTAAATTTGCCTTGCTGGGATGATATTTAAGCTCACAGTAATAGTCATTTAATAACTCGACCCATCGCCTTTATCTCATGTTCAGTTGCTTTTGATCAATGATGTGCTGAAGAATTTTATGATCGGTATACAACGTGAATTTAATTCTATAAAGGTAATGTCTCCACATCTTTAATGCAAATACCACAGCTCCTAACTCCAGGTCATGTGTGGTATAGTTCTTCTCATGATTCTTCAATTGTGTAGATGCATAGGCAATAACCTTTTTACATTGCATCAAAAGACATCCGAAACCTTGATTAGAGGCATCACAATAGATTTCAAAATCATTGGTGCCATCAGGTAGTGATAGAACCGGGGTTGTGGTTAATTTATCCTTTAGAATCTTAATTGCAGATTCCTATTCTTCGGACCACTCAAACTTCTTTCCTTTATGAGTTAGTTTGGTGAGAGGTTTGGCTAAAATGGAAAAGTCTTTGATAAATCCTCGGTAATAACCGGCAAGTCCCAAAAATTAGCGAATATGTTTCGCACTTCTAGGCACTTCCCAGTTCTGAATAGCGGTGGTTTTTGCAGGATCGACATGTATTCCTTCACTATCAACTACATGTCCGAGGAATTGTACTGTTTGCACCCAAAATTCACACTTGAAAAACTTGGCATACATTTGTTCTTTCTTTAAGAGCTCTAGAATCAATCTCAAATGTTGTTCATGCTCTTTCTTGCTCTTGGAATAGATTAAAATATCATCGATGAAGATGATCACAAATTTTTCAAGATAGGGTTTGCATACACAGTTCATAAGATCCATGTATACGGTAGGAGCATTGGTTAAACCAAAAGGCATGACAAGAAATTCATAATGTCCATAACGGGTTTGGAATGCAGTCTTAGAAACATCAGTTTCCTTGAATTTCAATTGATGATAACTTGACCTAAGATCAATTTTTGAATAGATACTTGATCGTTGCAATTGGTCAAATAGATCTTTAATACGGGGGAGTGGATAAAGGTTTTTGATAGTTAGCTTGTTGATTTCACGGTTAATCAATACACATCCTCAATAAGCCATCCTTCTCCTTAATGAAAAGAACAGGTACTCCCCTCGGAGACAAGCTAGGACGAATGAAACCTTTCTCCAAAAGTTCTTGGAGTTGGTTAGATAATTCCTTCATCTCAGATGGAGCTAATCGGTATGGTGACTTTGCAATAGGTGCAACACCGGGTGTTAATTCAATTTGAAACTCGAGCTGTCTTTGGGGAGGGAGACCCAGGAGTTCTTCAGGAAATACTTCAGGAAAATCTCAATCCACTGGTACATCTTCAATACGGGAGTGGTTAATTTGGAAACGAAAGAAATTTGGGGCCTCAGATAATATGATATCCAAAGTTGATATTTTTAGTTTTACAATAGAGGGATAAAGGAGTCAGGTAATGGTACATGGTAGTCATAAGGTTGATCAGACCCTATCACTATCAGGATCCATTAGAATTGTATGACTTATCATAATATAATCACGTTGATCACGCGTCATTATATTATTCTGACTCATAATTCTACCACTCCATTAAGTTGAAATTTGGTAATCAACTTTCCACTAATGTCATTCTAGTCGATATCTATCTCTCTACAAGATGGAGGTTTAAACAGAAATTGAAAGAAAAGAAAATAGAAATTTTATTCATTCATTAAAAGAAGAAAGATAATCATGGTATCTTAAAAACTAAACAAAATTTCCAAAATACAGGTGTACTAAAACATAAAGAACACTATGATAGTTTTCAAAGGACTTTGTAGATGCCAAATATTCTTCCTCATGCCTCTTTATCCTTTTTCCTATTCGGATATTTATTATCAACATGCCCTACTTCTCCACATCCATTGCAAGTAGGAATAGTTGTATTTTCCTTGGTTTCAGGAGTATTGGTTAAGGGAACTCTAACTCTACATTTTTTGGCTATGTGACCCACCTTTTTACACTTGGTGCATTCAGCCTTACACCATCCAGCATGATCTTTCTCACACCTTTGGCAATAAGGATGGGTTCCCTTATAGCATTTGCTGGATTCTCCCCTGAAATGCTCTTGCTCTTTTTCTTCCCACTTCCTTTTAGTGTCTCCTTTCTTCTTATGTTTGGCAGCAAGTTAGTTTGCCATGCAAACGGCTTCTTGTATGTTCCTTGGGTTGAGAAAGAAGACTTCCCTTCGGATGTCATCAGGTAACCCATTGATGTAACATTGGATTCCAAGGTAAGCGGCAGTAACCATGTGAGGATTCATGAAAGCAAATTCTTAAAATTTGTTGGTGTAGCTTATGAGATCAGCATCCACCATCTCAGTTCCTTTTATACCCTTGTCACGACCCTACTTTTTCCGTTATCTTTTACCATTTATTATTTAACTCCAGTTAATCGTTATTCGCACCACGTCATTTCTATGACCTATATTATTATTTTAGTAATAATATATTAAATGTTATGTGTTAAATGAATATTTATATTCATATTTTAATTTGTACGTTTCTATGTGTCGTGGATTTCTCTCCGGCGAATCTGTTCGGTTTTCAAACCAACGGTCAAACTTTTGGGATTTTTAAATCCAAATTATTTTAAATATGATATTTTGATGTCATATGATTATATATAGTGTTTATATATTTTATTCGTCGCGTATTTGTTATCTCTCCGAAAAATCAATCGCATAGTAGCGTTTTCGCGTTTCGGGCTTCGATCGGGCGTTCGGGCTAAAAGCAAATCAAAATTTAACAAGTTTGGGCCATGGGTCCCACCCCATAACCCACCTATTGGCCGAATCCATGGGGGAAGGGGTATACCCCCATTTGTTTTTTCTTTTTGCAATTCATTTCCATTTCATTTTATTTTTACTACTAAACCTAACTTGGAAATTTTTCTCTCAACCTCTCCTCTCCCTCTCTTGTGGCCGTCGCCACCTACAACCATCACCATCATCATCTCACAAAAATTATTACTTGGAACAAGAAGCTTTCATCATCATCGCGTTCCTCTCGATCATCTCTACACGATTGTATCTCTTGATTATTGATTAAGGTGTAAACCCTAACCTAAAATTTTTGATTTTTACATTATTTTTCAGTTTTTGATGTTTAATATGATATTATAGTGCTTGTGTGTTGTTCATTTATTGATTGTATGCATAGAATCACTCGTTATCGCATGTTTTCGGTTTGATTGATTGTGGACAGCAGACTAATCGACCATTTCAGTAAACTTAACTGATGTTTTTGTTAAATTAAAGTGTCTAGATGTGTTCCTCTCATCAATACATTGATTTTAGACTCTGGATTCATGTTATTTCGATTCCCGAAACTTAAGTTATGATTAAAATGGTGTTTTCATGAAATTAAAATGTAAAAACGAATGTGTTCAGGTTTCGTCCGAATTTGTGACCATTTTTAAAGTCTCTAGGGTGTACTAGTGTGTTAGGATTGATGATTGGATGAACTTTCATGTTTGGGTCATCGAATCCAAGCCACGGATCACCCGTTATGACTAAAACTTGTTTTTGATCGGATTAAAGTCCCAAGTTGAATTATGGCTGTTGGTCACGACTTGGGGTCTGTTCTTGGGGTGTTCTTGAGGGCACTAATGTGTTAGATGGTTTTGTTATGCGAGGATGTATATATGACTCACCGAAAACCGACACCTGAGGCTCAAGTTATGACCAGATGAACTTTTAATTAAAACTTATGATTATGAAATGGAACTTATGATATAAAATAATGATTTTTATTATCATTAAATTACTTATGATATAAAAGTAATTATTTTAATTTAAGACTTATGATATATATATTTATTATGTCATTTATTAATTACATTATGATTTAATTAAACATTTAATTAAACTTATGATTAATAATACTTTTATTATTAATGAAAAATACTTATGGTAAGTATTAAACCTATATTATGAGATTATTATAATAAGACTTATAATAAGGATTAATTAATTATTTAATTATTATAAGGCTTAGTTATTATTTAATTATAATTTAATTATTAAATACTTAATTATTTAATCATTATAAGGTTTAGTTATTATATAATTAGAATTTAATTATTAAATACTTATGGTTTAATAATTATAATTAAATACTTATGATATGATTAATAATTCATTATTAATTGATAATACTTATGATATGATTAAAAATTTATTATTAACTAATAATACTTATGTTATGACTAATATTTAATTAATTAATTAAATACTTATGTTATATTAATTATATCATTTAAACTTATGTTAACTTTATTAATTCAATTTAATTTAATTAAACTTATGCTATGACATAATTATACATATATGACTTTAAATAACATTATAACTTATATTATTAATATAACTTATACTTTAAAATTTAATGTTGACTAAGTTTGACCAAGGTTGACTTTTAAGTTGACTTTTGGTTGACTTTAACTTTCAGTTGACTTTTGTTAACTTTCTAATTAAGGAAACTTTCCTAAGTTATAAACTTTCCAAAAATTGCAACTTTCTAAATATGGAAACTTTCCAAAAATAGAAACTTTTTAAAAATAGAAACTTTCCTAAAATAGAAATTTTTTCAAAAATGAAAACCTGCCAAAAATAGAAACTTTCTAAAAATAGAAAGTACGTGTCCTTACGCTGTTCTGATTAAACCAATGCATACTGAGTGTTGTTCTTTGTCTACTTGCAACTAGTACTATAGCTATCATACTAAGACTTGACCTAAGTTAGTTATTTATATCGACCTGCTTTATTTATATGTCGGCGTTGTGATCATTCTTGATCACTTTACTTCGTGCAGTTCACGTTTTCTGTGTTACTACTTCGTTTACGTTAAGGTGAGTTATAGTCCCGTTTTCATACTTTTTAAAGTATTTTTAGGATGTGATTACATCCATTTGGTTTTACGTTTACACACAAGTGGCAATTAAATTTAAATTATTCATTATGAGTTGAACGAAAATATTTACTAGTCTGGTAACTATAATCACTGGTTTCTACTGGTGAACGCGAATCCTATGGATAGATCTATCGGGCTTGACAGCCCTATTTCGAGCTAGTCGCGCTAGCAATTTATAATCGGAATGTATTTGTATTTCGTATTTATTTGAAGATACACCTGTTCAGTGCATATATTGTGTTTGGTACGGGTATTGAAAAGGTTAAGTGGTTACCAGGTGACTCATAGATAACGGAATAATATTTTATGTTTTCTAACATTTTAAATCTTGTGTTCTAAAGTTTATTCGTTTATTTAAACCTATAATTCACTCAATATTTTTGTTGACATTTTACTCGCATGTTTTCACAGGTACTAGATTTGTTTGGGCTTCCGCTGTGTTAGAGGGTCTGCATACCTTTTGGCAGTTTTTGATAAACATTAAAACTTTACATTCTTGTTGGTTATTTAAACTTGTGGGTGTTTGTTGACATGTTTGGTCAACTTTGAATATTTTAATAAGTTGAGTTGTTTAGAACTACTTATTTTGGTAAATTTCCTTTTTGGGAAATTTTTGGTTAAAGAATGCAATGTTGTTTAATAAATTCATTTAAAGTTCGATCAAGCCATGGGACCAAGTGCCGTTAAGGGTACTTAATGGTGTAGCGACCTGAAAAAATGGTCATAGACGGCACCGTCTACTTAAGTCCCGTTGCGTGGTCATAAGTCTTTAAAACAACGTTTGACCAAAAATATGTCGCATTCATTTCAAATGTAAGGATGTTTCAAGGTTTACAAAAGTAGTTCAACGACTAGTTATATTACAACGTTTAATGTACAAATGAAACCTATGCGAGACAATTTAAAAGTAAGTCAAAAGACGCTCCAAAAATGCATGTATACTCGACATCTAAGCAAGTATCAAAAATAGAGTGCGGAAGCATGTATCACTTAGCGTTCAAGGACCTGAGAAAACAAATAAAAAACTGTCAAAAACGTTGGTGAAATCATAGGTTTAGTAAGTAAGTACGTAAGTAAGTAAGTTGAACCACAAGATTTATAACGTTGGAGTAATAGTATGATCATTCTAAAAATGGTTTTCACGAGCACCCACTTATCAAGGCTTAACTAACGTTACCCCATCACATAGTGTTAGAACATACACTTATTCTCGAAAATAAATTTCATCCGCATAACGGTAACGAATCGTCCGAATGAGAGTTTGTCAAACTCATATGGCCATACAACATAAGTTCTCGCTTACACCCGGCAAGTGTAACTAATGATAATCGAATTGAGGATTTTGTTCTAACTCGTACGTAGAATGTTTGTTTCCGTACTTGTGTTCACTTTGTAAAATGAAACGTTTAGGTTTTCTCATCCCAAATGTAAGTTTAAAAGAGTAAAAGTGGGACTATGATCTCACCTTGAGTGTACGAGTATAAATGTACTTCATAAGTAAACGTGTGCAAAGAACGAATGCTACTCACGACCTAAACAAATAGGTTGTATCAATAACGGTAAACATGGTCGGTCAAAATTGTTCAATTATTCATATGGCTCGTTAAGACTTGATTATATATAGCATGTGATTCACGTTGTCAAGTTTCATGCAAGGTACAAGTATAAAAGCATGTTAGAACGATTGCATAAGTGTTCGATTAAGGTTGAATAAAAGTCAACTTTGGTCAAGTCAAAGTCAACGAAAAAGTCAACATGTTCGGGTCAGGTCTCGGACAATTTTTCTGAGTTTTATAATCATATATGAGCATGTTAGAACAAGTTACATGTTAATCGGAGGTGCATAGCATAGTTGGCATTAAACGAAAAATGACCAAGTTGGACAGTCCCTGGCAGTTCATTTGGATGGCGTCCAAAATGGCTGGACGACGTCCAGCAAAGAAGGCCTGGACGGTGTCCAAGGATTGGGACGGCATCCAAGCACCTGATCAGTTGCAGTTGCTGATTTTTCACAAGTGCACGAACCCACCTTTAATCAAACACATTTTAATGATCCGAAAACATTCAAAACGCATACTATACATTGTTGGAAAGGTATTTTAACAAGGAATGCAACTAAGCACATTTAAACAATCAATCCAACATTTACAACAACCAAAATCGCATTAAATGTTCATCATTTATTGCATTCAAGATCATAAATGCACATTGATGATTCGGGAATTAAATGCACACATATATTACGCCGTTTCGTAGGTAATTACGCATATAATACAACTAAACGCTTACCAATAATATTTCATAGCATTCAATGCATCGAAAGTTCATATTTAAGTCTATCAAACCCTAACCCAAAATCACAAATTCAATAATCATGTTAATGAAGTTTTCTTAATCAACCTACACATCAAAATGAAGCTAGTGATGCTAGTAACATATTTAGTGCATGAACTTTATCATAAAAACAACATTTAATCATCCAAAATTCAAGATTAAATACACACTTTGCAAGTTCAAGCTAGTTACACTAAAACAACAAGATCGAGCATACAAATCATTTATTCATGTTAGACTCGAGCCATAGACACTAACTAACACTTTTATAACTCAAAGACATCAAGAACATAAAATCTAGTGTTTTTAGAAAGTTACCCAAATGAGATGATGTTGGTATGGATTCGAAGAGGAAGATGCAAGCATTCCGAATATGTAATTTGTTTTGATGTTGGCTTGCTAGATCGAAAATGGATGATGATTCTTTGAATTAGGTGTTGAGAGAAAAAGGGTGGAAGTATTAAAGTGAGGAGGTGAAATGAATGGAGGAGATGGAGCTTGACTAGTTGACCTAGTCAACTAGTTTGGCTCCTTGACGAGTTTAGTCCTTCGAGTTTAAAAGCAGGTGCGTGAATTACCTAAATGAAATATTTTAATACGCGTATTAACGGAAGGTGTTATAATTATATAACGGACTTTAAAATAATAAAACGGAAAGTAGACAAAAAAAGGCGGGATGTTACATTACCTACTCCTCAAAAGAAAATTTGTCCCGAAATTTAAGTAGGCGTAGTAGTCATTGTTTCTTCCTCGAGATCTTGTGTTTCTAAATCCACGAATAAATGAGGGTACTTATTTTTCATTTGATCTTGCCTTTCCCAAGTAAACTCGGGTCCTCTCTTGGCGTTCCAACGAACTTTGACAATCGGAATTCTGCTTTGTTTTAGCGTTTTGATGGAGTGGTCCACAATTTCAACCGGTTCTTCCACAAAATGAAGTTTGTCATCAATAGTAAGTTCCTCGAGTGGGATGAACGGAGCTCAGTTGAGGCAGAAGATCTAAACGATAAGCAACGGTTCTAACACGCTCCAAGATTTTGAAAGGACCAATATATCGTGGATTTATCTTCCTACATTTCCCAAAACGAATTACACCTTTTCAATGTGTGACTTTTAACATTACGTGGTCACCGACGCTAGGTTCGAGGCTTTTGAGAGCGTGGTCCGTGGTCTTAAGACGGAGTTGGAGGAGGTGAAAGGAAAGTTGAGGAAGTATGAGACTTCTGAAGAGCCTCGTACAGGCCCAACTTATCACACCCGCTCCAAGCAGATGTGATGTGATGTTCATGAGTGATTATTTTATTTCATAGACTTATTATCCTTTTTATACATTCATTTTTGGGTGATGTACGACATTTTTCCTAGGATTTTGTTATGAGATATTTCATTTATGTATGGATGGTTATTTCTTTTATAACATCTGGTTATCATTATCATATTTTTATTCTGGTGTTGTGACTCTTGGCATGTTATATTATGCGTAATATAGTTCATGTATGTTAGGTGCTATGTATGTTGTATGATTTTTATCATAATGTATGTATGCATGTGGTGGATATTTCTATAACTATCATGTTATTACTCATAGTGTTCATTGACTATTATTTTAATGGTTGATCTTTTCGTGTTCAATCTATTCCTTTATAACACTGGTATTATTCTTAATACTAACGATTGTGTTATTCTGTTTTGAAGATCATGCCGCCCCGTGAGTCCAACGAAGCTCGTATGCAACATTTAATTTCTGAAGGGATAGCAGCTGCTATTGCAGCTAATGCTAATGCCAATGCCAACAATCAGGTGGGGTGCTCTCACAAGACTTTTATGGCCAGTCGTCCACAAGAATTTAGTGGCACCGAAGGACCAATTGGACTTACTCGTTGGTTTGAGAAGGTTGAGTCTATCTTTCGGGTTAGTAGAGTCCGTGAGGATGACAAGGTTAGTTTCGCCAGCTGCACTCTCAAAGACAGTGCTTTAACTTGGTGGAATAATTTGGTTAGCAGTTTGGGTAATTATGCTGCTTATGGTTTGTCTTGGAATGATTTTAAAGAGAGGATGATCACCTGTTATCATCCCAGGGGTGAACTTAAGAAGTTGGAGACTGAGCTTAAGAACTTAAAGATGAAGGGCACCGATTTAGATGCCTATGAGCAAAGGTTCTTTGAACTGATGTTGTTGTGTCCAAATGCTTATACTGATGAGGACCGTAAGATTGAAGCTTATATTGATGGGTTATCTGAGCAGATTAAGCATATGGTTGAGTCTAGTGAGCCCCAGACTATTCAAGCTGCCATGTCTATGGCGCATAAGCTTAATGATAAGATTTTGAGAAGAAGTAAGAAAGCTGCGAATGATGCCAGTGAGGAAGTTGTTAAAAAGGCTGATGATGGAAAAAGGAAGTGGGATAACAACCGCAACCAGAACCAAAGTCAGCAGAAGAAACAAAATACTTCTGGTTCGAATAACCGTAATCAACGTGTTTGTCCGCGATGTTATAAGGCTCATGATGGTTATTGTACGGTTACTTGTAAAAGGTGTTCCAAACAGGGACATATTGCTAAAAATTGTACGATAATCATGCCGGATACTACTACTCCTGCTGCGAGTGTTGGTAATAATGGTGGTAACAATGGTGGTAATAGTAATGGGAAGCGGAAGAATGGTGGTAATCATAAAGTTTGTTATGAATGTGGTAAGCCGGGGCATTTAAGTGATACCTGCCCTAACAAGAAGACTACTGAGAATGCACGTGAAAGGGCGTTCAACATTAATGCTAGAGATGCTGAGGAAGATCCAAAACTCGTTACTGATACGTTCTCGGTTAACGATTGATCGGTTTATGTACTATTTTATTCAGGGGCTGATTTAAGTTTTGTGTCAAGTAAATTTAGTCCAAAAATCAAAACTCCGTTAACTCCTCTAGACAGAACTTATGTTCTAGAGATAGCTAATGGTAAAGTACTTACTGCTAAGACTGTGCATCGTTAACGTAACATTAATTGGCTGGTAGAGATTTTGAGGTAGACTTGGTACCGACTGAACTAGGAACTTTTGACGTAGTTATTGGTATGGATTGGTTGTTTGCAAATCGTGCTGAAATCGTGTATTATGAGAAAGCTGTTCGTATTACTAATGTGATTGGAGAGCCGCTGATGCTTTTTAGGGATAAGAAATGCAGACAGTTAAATCTTATTAGATGTTTGAAAGTTCATAAATATCTTCGCAAAGGCTATCATGCGATTTTAGCCTATGTTGTTGATTCTGATAAAGAAGATAAGAGCATTGGTGATGTTCCTATTGTTAGAGATTTTCCTGAGGTGTTTCCCGAAGATTTACCTGGCCTTCCGCCGCAACGCGTGGTAGAATTTCAAATCGATCTTGTTCCCGGTGCTGCTCATGAAGCACGTGCTCCTTACCTACTTGCGCCTTCCGAACTTCAAGAATTATCGAGTCAACTCCGTAAGTTATTAGACAAAGGTTTTATTCGTCCTAGTTCGTCCCCTTGGGGAGCTCTTATTCTATTTGCTAAAAAGAAGGATGGTTCGTTTTGTTTGTGTATTGATTATCGTGAACTGAACAAGCTCACAGTTAAAAATCGTTATCCTCTTCCTAGAATTTATGATCTGTTTGATCAGCTTCAAGGTTCGTCTATTTATTCTAAGATCGATCTTCGTTCCGGTTATCATCAATGGCGTATTAAAGAATCTGATGTTCTGAAACCGCTTTCCGCACCCGTTATGGTCACTATGAATTCCTTGTTATGCCGTTCGGATTGAAAAACGCACCTGCTGTGTTCATGGACCTCATGAACCGTGTGTGTATACCCTATCTGGACAAATTCGTTATCGTTTTCATCGACGACATTCTTATTTATTCCAAGAGTGATGAAGAACATGAAGAACATTTGAAGTTGGTGCTCGATTTGTTGAGAAAAGAAGAAATGTATGCTAAGTTCTCTAAGTGTGCTTTCTGGTTAAGAGAAGTTCAATTCCTTGTACATGTTGTTAGTAAAAATGGAATACAAGTTGATCCTACCAAGATTGAGGCAATTGAGAAGTGGGAAATTCTGAAGACTCCTACTCAGATCCGTCCGTTTCTAGGGTTGGCAGGTTACTATAGAAGGTTCTTCAAGATTTCTCTCGTATAGCGAAACCTCTGACTGCTTTAACGCACAAGGGGAAGAAGTATGAGTGGAAGGATGAATAAGAGACTGCTTTTTAAACTATGAAGAAGAAGTTGACTACCACTCCGATATTATCACTGCCTGAGGGTAATGACGATTTTGTTGTTTATTGTGATGCATCGCGTCAGGGCTTTGGTTGTGTTTTGATGCAATGAAAGAAGGTTATTGCGTACGTCTCATGCCAGTTGAAAATCCATGAACAGAATTATACAACCCATGATTTAGAGTTGGGAGCTATTGTGTTTGCACTTAAGATTTGGAGACATTATCTTTATGGGGTCAAAAGTACAGTGTACACTGATCACAAAAGTCTTCAACATATCCTTGATCAGAAACAGTTGAATATGAGGCAGCGAAGATTGGTTGAGACGTTGAATGATTATGATTGTGAACTTTTATATCACCCGGGAAAGGCCAATGTTGTGGCCGATGCGTTAAGTCAAAAGGAGAGGGTTGAACCTCGCAGGTTTAGAGCTTTGAATATGACAATTCGAACTAACCTCGCTAGGCAGATTCTTGTGGCTTAACAAGAATCCTTGAAGGAGGAGAATTTTGTGAACGAGAAAGTCAGAGGCATGAGTAAGAAGTTTGAGGTACGAGCATATGGTACTAGATACTTTGTGGGACGTCTTTGGGTTCCGAAATTTGGTGATCTGCAACAACTTGTTTTAGACGAAGCTCATAAGTCTAGGTACTCTATTCATCATGGTTCAGGAAATATGTATCATGACCTTAAGGAGTTGGTGGCCTAATTTGAAAGCTGATGTGGCTACATATGTGGCTAAGTGTTTGACCTGTGCTAAGGTTAAAGCTGAACATCAGTGTTGATGCATTTTCTGTAAGTCCCTAGACATCTAACCTACATTTGTGATTAGTACTTCAGTTTATGGGCTACCATGATCGCTCGTTATTATCTTATATATGTTTATATGTGGTTACAGGTACTGCAGGAACACGAAAAGGATAAGTTGACATTGCTAGACACTGTTACACGTAAGAGTGAAGTCTCACTTGTACGGGTGATAAGCTCATACGCACGGTTGAGCTGAGCTGAGTCATAAATCTAATCTGACTAAACATACACGAGTGAGTGATCACCCGTACGGCTAAGGCTGATCACTTGTACGAGTGATAGCTGACATGCGCGGTTGATGCAACAGTAGGGGTATATAATGTGTTATGTTCTTCATTTTAGGTTAAGCCTCACACACACACACATCACTCAGATCTGGTAACCCTAATCCGTTTCTCTTTCAACCCAAATCACTCCAGTAGTGAATAATTGCTCTAGGCATTAATCTAATCACACAATCCTTGTTGTGGTTTGACTAATTTAATCCCAAAAAGCTCCTAATATTCACTAGTTTTGGTTTGATTCACTAATTCTGCCTTTGTGTGAATTAAACCTGTTGATTTCGAAGTTGGTTGGTTGTGATTTCAACATCATCTAGTGATTTTTGGTGATTAATGAGTTTATTATTTTAGGTTTTTGAGTTAAAAGTGATTTTGATCAAAAAGGAGTCATTTTTACGTGTGTAATTGTGATTAGAGAGTGTGTTTATGATAGTTTAGTGCTAATCCAGCTTGTGGACGAAGAACTTGGGGTTTAATATCAATTTATAGGGTTTTTGGGTGATTTCAGCTGAACAGCAGCTCACACGAGTGGGTCAAAAATTTTGATCACACGCGCGGTTGACTAGACGGTTGACTGTCACTCGTAAACTCACACGCACGGGTAAGCATAAACTTTGGAGGTTAAGTGACTACAGTCTGATCACACGAGTGATCAAGCGGTTAACTGTGACACGTACGAGTAATCACACAGGTGATCATCACTCACACGGGTGATTTATCACACGTACGCTTAAGTAGTGACACATACCCTTGAGGTTGTGACACGTACGGTTGATACTATCACACGTACGGTTGATATTCTGAACCACACGGTTTACCTTTGGTAAAATTTTCAAAATATTTAATTCAATCGACTACGCGTTGGCTGCACCGTTAGTTCAGAGTATTACGAATATGACTCAACGATTACTCCTTGCTGAGAGTGAATCAGGAAGTGGTATGAAATGTCTGAGGTTAATGAATATGGATAACTATTCTACTTAGAAGTCGAGATTTAATATTTGGTCTGATGGTCAGGAAACGAAGCTTTGGAAGTACATTGAAACCGAATTTCAATGGCCACGTTCACCTGTTACAAATGAATTGTATACGTTACATAACATGCCTTCGGAAGAACGTGAAGAGTATAACTTGGAAAAGAAGATGTACTGTAACTTGACAAGTGCACTTGATGGTCTAATTTTCCATCAATTTCTGTGTCATGATAACTCATTCAAAATATGAGAAGCACTTCGTACTTTTAACGAAGGAAATACATCTTACAGAACTAGAAAAGGTTTAGAATTGAAAGCTGAGCTTGATCGTTTTCACTGGCAAGTTGGAGAGTCTATTACAGAATTGGTTGAAAGATATCATCATTTACTAGCTGAACTACACAAGCATGATGTGACCATTGCTGAGAAAGACAAAGTAACATGTCTAGCTGGAGCATTACCTTTAGAATGGAATGGTTTTGTATTAACTATGAAAACTAGTGGAGAACTAGCTACTACTACAGTGAACTCATTTATTGCAAGACTTCAGGAAGAAGAACTAGAGTTGTTAAACAAAGTCAAGAGGTCTAAACAAGTTCAAGACACGAAAATGTATTGTCCAAATGGTTACACACCGCCTAAGTCAGCTCATGCACCATTTCAAACGGATTTTGCTACAAACAATCAGAATATGTATGGTTTGAATGTTAGCAGTGCACCTATTCAACAACCTTCGTATCAACCATAAGTTTCACCATGTTCTCTCAATACTCAATCACCGCCTACTTCCAATACTACAGAGTCATCTACAACGACTGCATCAGATGTTCTTTCTGCACTTAAGATTGAAAACTTGAGAAAAGCTGGGAAAGAAAAGATTAGTGAAGATATAGCTTTGCTGTCAAGCCTTTTTAATTCTTATGATAGTTATCTTGATGGTCGTGTGGGTAACATTCATCTAACAACAGAGGACTATCATCAACTTGTTAAAGATGAAGCAGAAAAGATGGATATTATGTGGGGTATGGCAAATCTTGTGAGACGAGCTAGAGATTACGAAGAGCGTACTTGAAAACCGATCAGTCTGACCAAAGATACAAAACTAGGTTTTGATATGAATACTGTTACTTGTTACAACTGTGGAGAATTAGGTCATTTTTCAAAATAGTGCACAAAACAGAAGAACAGGGTAATCGTAATCTGTTCAAGAATCAGAACTACAGTTCTCAGAGTCAAACTACGAAGCGTGAGATTTACATTACTGATAAAGTAAATGAAGTTGAAATAGCTGAAATTCCGAACAAAGCTTTAGTTGTCATTCATGGAGACGATGATGATTGGTCTATCAAATTGAATGTTGATGATCAACAACCTAAAGCTAACATGGCCAAGATTACTGAAGTAAAAGAAGACTGTGTCATTGGTCAAAGTATAATTGAGAAGCTGACTGCTCATGCTGAAAGAGTTGAAGAATTGTCACGAACCATTCGGAGAGAGAAGATTCAGAAGATGGTTAATGATAAATTCAAGAAGGCACGTGATTCAGTTCCTCGTACACCTGAATCTGGAAGTGTTTCACCAACATCGTCAGAGGACTACTTCTTCAACAGTTGGAAGGATAAATATGATGATACCTTAGTGTTTGAAGAAAGACTAGAAGCTGATCAGAGTAAAGAGACATTGGTAGGTGATGATAAGGAACTAGACAAATGGGGTAGAATGTTTGCTGCTGAATTGGAAATGTTAGTTCTTATGGGTGAAGGTTCAGATCTCGAGAGTGTAAGTTCAGAAGTTAATGATTCAGATAAGAAGTCAGAATCAGAGGTTGAAGATAAAGCTGATCATACTGGAGTAGATCAATCTGATTTTGAAGCATTGAACAAGCAAGCAGTAGACTTACTGAAGATGTGCTTAACAGAAAGTGATCTTGAAAAGGTTGCCGGTTTGACAAGTGCTAAGGATATTTGGGACAGACTTGAGCATATTCATTTGGGTAAAGATGCTGATACATCAGAGTTTCTTACAGACTCGTCAGAATCAGAAGATGAGCTCGGTGATGGGAAGAAGACAGATTACATTGCATTGATGGCTGAGACTTCCTCATCAAATAACACTCAACAGGTATCTTCTGATCCATCTACTGTTATTGAATGTGTTAAATGCGCTGACTCTAAGGTAACAGTAGATAATTTAACAAAGGCATATGCGGAGATAAAAGAAAAATGGCATGCAGACCATGTGACCACTAAGGTTGAAAATGAGTTGAAAGAGCATATCAAAGTTTATAAAAAACAACTTCACGATCTTAAATGTTTTAACTTTGACATAAATCAAGCTTTAATTAAATGTGTTGACACAATTAATGAACTAAAGAAAGAAAATGAATGCGTTAAAGCTGATTTAGAGGCAATTTCAATCAAAATGAAATGTTGGGCAAGTGCGTCACAGTGGAATGCATTAATGGTGGAACTTAATGACACCAAGGGAAAGGGTATTGGATATAGTTCTGCATCTCCTCCTTTTCAGAACACATTTGTTAATGCAAACGTAGTTGACGGTTGACCAGAAGATTGTATCCCTCCTAGTTATGAAGATTATGTTGAAAAGAATAAAAAATGTAGTTTAACTAAGAATACAACTTCTGATGCTGCTGAAGGTGCTCTAGATCATGAGGAAGATAGGAAAACTGGGTTAGGAGATAACTCTAAGACAAGTAGAGTTAGAACACCGAAAGGTCCTGTTAAAATTTTAAGAAATCCTAGATTTGCTAATAGACCGGTTCCTCCTGTTACACCTACACCTGTTCTAAGAAATAAAACAAATGATTCTCTTGTGTTTGTAAGAACACAAGATCTGTCATCTTCAAATTTTAATAACATGTATGAATTTAGAGGACATAGGGAGTTTCGTCAATGTTTTAGTTGTGCTATTTTTGGGCACATTGATGCTAATTGTCCTAGAAGATATAGATCACCCAGACAGAAGATTGATCTCACATATGATGATCGCAGATCATCTTATGTTCATAAAATAGGTTCACCTTTTAATGATGAAGTTCGTGTTAAAAACCATACGACAAATGTTGTCTATGGAGAGTATAAGAGAAAGTACTTCAATAGGTTAATTTCTCCTATGAAGATTAAGGTTCCTAAACAGGATACTGAGGCAAGAGTTGCCAAATCAAGTGATCATAGTAGAGCTTTTGAACCAAAGGCACGTTCGCCTTCGCAAAAAGCTAGTCATCGAAAATACTTTTCTCGTACCAGACCACGTGCGAATCGCTCTGAAAATGAGCAAAATGTGAAAAACCAGAAGAGCAATATTGCTACTTCTAAACTATCTAAGTTTACGGTTTCTAATGATGAGATTCCACTGGACTCAAATGGGAAATGGATGGAAGTTCAAGCTATGGGTGTTAATGGACAACCTACTGCCGTCCGGGTGTGGGTTCCCATTATCAATTAATTTTCTTGATGTGATGTGCAGGGAACCGGGGTACCTGCAAACAACACCTGGATAGTGGATAGCAGCTCTTCAAGACATATGACTAGACATCTATCTCTTGTTTCAGATGTACACCCAATTAAGGGAGGGTATGTAGCTTTTGCCGGAGGTAAAGGAGATCTCATTTCAGCTCAGAGTTTATTGAAAAATGAAAAAGTTAGTTTCGAAAAAGTGAACTATTGTCAAGAGCTTGCAAACAATTTGTTGTCGGTTTCACAAATCTGTGAAAAATCTTTCAAGGTAGCATTTTAAAGACGAATTCAGCTACATTTTGAAGCCAGATTTTGTGATTCCTACTGAAATGATTTTAATGAAGGCTCATAGACAAGCTGATTTATATATGCTATATATAAATGTTGCTACTTCAACTGCTGAACATCATCAAGCTTTTGTTTCTAAAGCAACTGAACAAGATTCTACCACTTGGCACAAACGCATGGGTCATTTAAGTTTTCGGAAAATGAATCACCTTGTCCACAACAATCTTGTAGAAGGTGTTGATCTTCGATCTTTTCAGATTCCAGGAACATGTGTTCCGTGTAAGAAGTGTAAGCAGAGCAAGAAAGCTCATAAGCTGGTGAAGTATAATACAATCTCTGCTCCACTTCAATTGTTACATATGGATCTTTTCGGTCCAATTCGTTTTGAAAGCATTGATGGAAGTAAGTATTGTCTAGTTGTAACTGATAATTATTCAAGATTTTCTTGGGTAATATTTTTGAAAGAGAAGTCCGATACGTTTGAGAACTTGAAAGTGCTAATCAATCGATTTGAGACGGGTTTCAATTTAAAGGTAAGAAAGATTCGTTGCGATAACGGTACAGAATTCAAGAATCAGTATCTTACAGGTTTCTGTATTGAAAAGGGTATCAATATGCAGTTCAGTTCTGCATACGCTCCTCAGATGAATGGTGTTGCTGAAATAAAGAATAGGGTATTAATAGAGACAGCTAGAACAATGCTAGCAGATTCATCGTTACATGTTCATTTTTAGAGTGAAGCTGTTACAAATGCGTGTTACACTATGAATCGAGTTCTTACTGTTATACGACTAGGTAAAACTTGCTATGAGTTATTGCATGAGGGAAAACCATCTTTGAAGCATCTATAACCATTTGGTGCACCGTGTACCATCTTGAAAAGAAAACCAGAAAGTAAGTTTGATTCTAAAGTGGTTACTGGAGTATTTCTTGGGTATAGTTCTCCTAACAAGCGAGTTTTCAACAACGAAACAAGATGTGTTGAAGAATGGTCTGAAGTTGATGTCCAGAGGAATTATACGAAGAGTGCTTCTAAGAGTCATCCTTGGATTTATAACTATGATGAGCTGATTGATTCATTCAATCTTGCTCCAGATCAGACAGAGAATGAAGTTGAGTTACAAATGCTGTTCGATTTACAGAATGAACCAGAAGTGTCTGCACCTACTCCAACTCCAACTCCATTACCCACTGTCATTGAACCAGTGCAAGATTCAGATCAAGACGTTGATCCAGTGTACGATACCTGTGGATCTGATATTTCAAGTGAGAGTTCTGATAATCATGAAGATATTGGTGATACTACGAATCTACATCATGAGATACCTGTTCCCGCACAACCAGTTCCCAGAACTACAGCCGCTCATCCTAGAGAGAATATTATTGGAGATCTAAATGCATGTGTTAAAACAAGAAGGCAAGTTCAGTTTGATGGTCAAATTGATACTCATATGACAGCTGTGGTTGCATACTACGAGTACTCATGTCATATTTCTAGAATAGAGCCAAAGACAACAAAGGTAGCCTTGAAGCATGTTGATTGGGTCATGGCAATGCAAGAAGAAATTCAGCAATTCCATCGTTTAGATATTTGGAAACTAGTTACTAAGCTGCATGGTGATAAAGTAATTGATCTCAAATGGGTTTGGAAGTGTAAGTTTGACGAAGATGGCAATGTTATCCGTAACAAAGCAAGATTAGTTGCTAAAGGTTATCAGCAAGATCCTGAATTTGATTATGATGAATTTTTTGCTCCTGTTGCCAGATTGGAAGCCATTCGCATTTTCTTGACTTTAGCTTCATTTATGAAGTTTAAAGTGTTTCAAATGGATGTCAAGAGTACATTTTTTATGGCAAACTAAATGAAACAGTATATGTCAATCAACCACCAGGTTTTGAAGATCATCTTCATCCTGACAAAGTTTACCATTTACGAAGAGCCCTATATGGTTTACATCAAGCCCCAAGAGCTTGGTTTGGACGTTTGTCAAGTTATCTGATTGAAAAAGGTTATTAAATGGGCACGTTAGATTGTACTCTCTTCACGAAGGTTAAAGATGATGATATTATTTTGGTCCAAATATATGTAGACGACATTATTTTTGGTGCTACTAAACAGGAACTCGTCGATGATTTCGAGCAGGTTATGAAGGACGGATTCGAAATGAGCAAATTAGGTCTCTTACCCTACTTTCTTGGTTTGCAAGTCGAACAAACTGATAATGGAATTTTCCTTCATCAAGCAAAGTATGTAAATGATATACTCGAATGTTTCAGTATAACTCAAGAATGTCCTGTGTCGACCCCGCTAGCTGTGAACCATGGTATATCGTTAGACTGTGAAGGGGAGCCTGTTGATCCTACATACTATCGAGCAATCATCGGATCGCTCATGTATCTCACTGCATCTAGGCCGGATATTATGTTCGCAACAAGTCTGTGTGCTCGTTATCAAGTTAATCCGAATACAGTTCATCTTACATCTGTCAAAAGAATTCTTCGCTATCTGTTACATTCTCCAAATCTCGGCATCTGGTATTCGAATAAAGACAAGTTTAATCTTGTAGCATATAGTGATTCAGACTATGCTGGCTGCAAAATCAACAACAAATCTACATCAGGAGGATGTCAACTTTTAGGTGAAAGGCTGGTGACCTGGCAGTGCAAGAAACAAACTGAAGTTGCGCTTTCCATGTGTGAAGCTGAATATATCGCTGCTGCTAGTTGCTGTTCGCAAGTTGTTTGGATCCAGCAACAACTTCGCGATTACGGACTAAGAATCTCTTTTTATCCTCTTTATATTGATAATACTGCTGCTATTGCAATTACTAAGAATCATGTGCAACATTCTAAGACCAAACACATAGGTGTTAAATATCATTTTCTTAGGGATTGCCATGAGAAAAAGATAATTGAGGTTAAGAGAATAGGTACTAAGGACCAGAGGGATGATCTTTTCACTAAGACTTTTGATAAACCTAGGTTCTTGCTACTTTTAGAGATGAATGGCATTGTTGATCGAGACAAAGTAATTTCGGATGTTATTTGTGAGGGTTAATCAAACTTTTAGACTTTGCATAATGACATATAGATTTTAGTTTCTTATTATCTGTATTGCATATTTTTGCTTCGTGTCTGCATTTCTTTGCATGATTTATCTCATGTTTGCATGCTAGTCTGTAGTTATTTTCTGTTTCTTTTGTTAAAATGCTAAAAGACAAAAAGATTTTATGTTTTAGTACTTTAGGGGGAGTATTTGTTATCAACAAAAAATACCTAAAAAGTATAAAATGCCTCACCAGAAAACCCTAAAAAGTTGAAAAATTCCAAAAATGAGCTTGTTTTGATTAATATATGGGAGATGAAGAAATTACTGTACTGAAAATTGATATATTTGATTAGTAAGGACTGATTTGAACGTTTATGTTTATCTGTTGTATGATGGACTGATAGATGTGACTTATGAATTCTTGGCATTAGACAATCATAATAAGAATAACGATCATCTAAGATTCAGAAGTCATGAACGATCTGTAGCATTTGAAGGTAGTCACCTAATTATCTCTGAAACTGTATCTAATGATAATTGTTGAGGAACTCAACATTCGGTTGAGGGTATCCCTATCATAATTGATAATCACTAGAAAAGGTTGGGGGTGGATTTTAAGTTGAGGATTATCTGTTTGGCTGGTGCATACCACGTTGTCACGGGCCTAAGACTTTATAATCGAAACTAACCCCAAAAATATCAGAGAAAATTAGTTTATGCCGAAAGTAAGTGTCCCTTCTCGCTTAAGGTTGAAAAGTATAATTCCTTATTGCAGACCGTTTAAGCATTTAAGGGAGAACACCTTCGAGTGATCTGAGCACACAACAAAGAAACATGAGTTCATGCATAAAAATGGAAAATCCATTCATAATGGTGTTCAAAATCAATATATCAAAAGACTGTGATATGCTGAAAAAGAAATATCAAAAGAAAATCAAAGTAAAAAATAATTGGCGTATCAAGATGGCAAAGTCCTGAAAGTATGAAGAATGCTGATTCATGAAGTGCTCATAAAGAACTCAGATCATTCTTAGTGTGACTCTCCCGCGCAGCTTGAATTGCTTAATCACGAAGTTCACACTGAACTATCAAGATTCTTGTCGTTTGCAATATAGAGTTATACCTATTAAGACTGTAAGTTGGAAAGATACTTATCTAGATATACTCTAAATAATATATAATTGAAAGTTTATCTTTCGATTCCGTTTTCCATGTCAACTTGAACATAAAGAAGTTAAAGGCCTTGAGATTTATTTCGTGTGACGACTGGTCATCAGGCAAGTCTGCTTTAACTGTAGACCAATCCCCGCGATAAATAATGCGCCTATTCGGATAATCCAATATATTCTAAAATCTGTCGTTCCAACTAGATTGAAGATTATCAATACACTGATGGAAGCCAAAGGCTGACAGGGTTATTCAAAATGCCGTGAGAACCATCCTGTTCATTTTGAATGAAATACATGGAAAGAGATAACGGAAAGTTACGCGTAATGAATTGACAACCTAATAAAAACACACAATCATAAGTGATGAAAGAATCAAGGATTAATGAACTCAGCATGATCTCAAAAGTCATTGCTTTATTGTGTTCAAGTAATTAATGCCAACATGATTGTCGAAGTGTCCGGAATGAATATGTTCATGTTTAATGAGGATTGATATCAGTAATTACATGATAATAGACATAGACTGGATAATTAGGAATGAACAACATAAATTGATTCAATATGTCAGTTCTGATCCATTTTTAAATTGTTAATCATCTTGCTCACAAAAAGAATGTGGATTTGTATATCTTGTTTATCTGTTTATTTAATAGCATGCATTGAAAACTGTAAAACAACAAAAAGATTTTGGTTTGCATGTTATTGCATTTCATGATAGAATGTCTTTTATTTACATATTTTTTAGTTGCATAACATTTTAAATCAGAAAACTTATAAAGATTTCTTTCGTTCTTTTGTTTTCTGATTATCCTCTAAATGTACAATGACATCTGAAAGAACCTTGTCGAGATCAAGATATTTTTTTGTGGCCACCAAATCTATAAGATAGAAGTTTGTAGAGCTTGTGATTGTTTGAAGGACTTTAATGATTTAAGGTATTAGTGAACTCAAGATGACATTACACTGTAGGACTTACTCATGAGAAACCGAAATGTTTAGAGTAATAACCTTGTTTGGGTTAGGATTTTTGATCTACCTAAGTGTTGATGATCATTTCTTGAAGGGTTAGTGAATTATGACTCAAATTGAAAGTGCTAGTTAGCTCTAAGATTGCCAAACGAGTCAAAATCCTAAGTTTGTGAAAATTGGAAAATTTGAAATTGCCTAAGTGGCTCACTCGCACGTTTGATGTATGAACCGTACGAGTAACCACACGTGTGAGGTTAACCATACGGATGACCCTGTTCAATAGTGTTCTAAGACATTTGGGTCACACGCACGAGTGATTAAGGTGAGATGCGCGGTTGATGATGGATCGTGTGATCAACCGTATGGTTGATCATGAGAGTATAAATAGAAGCAACGAGCACAGAAGCTCACACTTGTGCACCCAACCCATTTTTCTCTCAAAAATTCGATCATCGCCAAATCAAATTTCTTCCGCAGCGTTTGTTTAGCACTTTTAGCCGACCTCAGCGCCACCATCTAGGTATGATTTCATCGAGTTTAAGTGTGTTAATTTGTTGTTTTAATGTATCAAAACCCTAAGGGTTCTTAACTCAAATTTTGTGCAATTGAAGTGTATGTATTTATTATTATTCTGAGTTAAATGGAACCTACAATTGCTATTGTGATGTAAATTGATCCCTAAAACGATCAAACAGGTAATCTATGTAATTTGAAAAGGCATTTAATACGGGTTTCATCAGACATACACGAGTGACATGACTCGCACGCGTGAGACATGACTCGCACGAGTCAGTACGTGGTTGATGATCAACCGTGTGAACCTTTGAGCTCACTTGTTAAAATTGATTTGGTTGCTCACTCGCTCGACAGAGCTGACACGTGTGATTACACGCACAAGTCACCACACGGTTGGCTCACTCACTTATGAACAATACCTCAACCGTGTACCTTGTCTGAAACCATATTGCTGCTCAAACATGTCAACAGTGACACGAGTGACTATATCACTCGCACGGTTGATCTCTCAGCCGCACGTCTGACATTATCACTCGCACGGTTTATCATGTTAACATGTTTATGACACTTTGATGCGAATGCTTTCATATTTTATGATATGTGGGTCGTATTTCTAACATTTCTGTTAATGTTTCAGTTTGTTAAGATATCATCAATGGCTGATCAACAAGTCAATGTTCCAATTGTTAACGTAGAAGGACAGGGGAGCAATAAGCTAATCCTCAAGTGAATCCAGTTAACCCACCTGCTCAGCAAGAGATTCCTCTAGAGAAGGGTGAACTGAACAATCAAGTCGCTCTCTATGACACTACTTTGGAGAGAGGTGATCATTTTACAGAAATTATAGCTTTCCTTCAGAGATCAAGGATACACACTGCTATTTCTACTCCATGCAAGCCATACTACAGCCATCAAAGAGAATTATGGAGAAATGCTGTACTTGACGTATCAGAAGATGATGCTAAGATTGTTAGTAAGGTTCAAGAGCATGAGATCATTGTTTCTAAGATAGTGATAAGAAGGATTTTGGGTTTTAATGACGAGAACTGCTCTCACATGACGATCAGTCGAGAAAGAATTCATGGTTGCTTCAAGAGATGTGCTTATTCTGGGTATATTACTGGCAAATCTGAACTGATGAAGACGCTTCTGCCTCCACAGTTTAGATATCTTGCTCACGTGATTATGCACTGCTTGAGTGGACGCAAATCGGGTTTTGATAAGTTGAATGAAAAAGTGCAGAGTATGTTTGTGGCACTTGTCCTAAAGGCTCCATATGATTTCTCAGGATTTGTCTTACACTACTACAAAGAGAATCTTTTTAGTTCTACTCAGAGATATCTCATTTATGCCTATTTTCTTCAAATGATCATTAATGACGTTGCACCTAATCTACCTAAGCTTGAAGTGGATATTATTCACCTTAAGCCAATGAATCCGATAACTTTCCGAAGAATGGAGGAGACAAGAAATGAGGATTTGAAACCTGACTTTAGCAGAAAGCTTATTTGTCATCTTGCCAAGGAGAATTATCGATGTCCAGCAGGTAATGCTTGGAGGAATGAGGATTCAGATTCTGACTACGAAGTTTCTGATAAGGAAAGTGAGGGTGATAATCAACAAGCTACTGGTGAAGTTCAAGGAGGAGGTAATGTTGATGATGAGATTATTGAAGGTGATGATTAAGCGACAGAGGAAGATGTTAGTTTGATTCAGAGGAAAAGGAAAGGGAAGGAAGCGATGACTTCAGAACAGCCCAAGAAGAAGGAGAAGAGAACAAAACATCATTTTGATTCATCTCAAAAGTCATCACAGGGAGGTCAAAACAACAAGCTCAGAGATAACTATCAGGTTTCATGAAGGATGCGAGAGCAGCTGTTACCTCACCAAAACCTGCCACCACAACAACTCAGGTCACACCAGCTGAATTCAAGACATAACAAAATCTACTGTTGTCTTTGATCACAAAAATTACCAATTTAGAGAATCAAGCCATTGAGGAGAAGAAGATCAGTGAAGCTAAGATTGAATCGTTGGTAGAAGAAAACAAAAGGTTATCTAATAGATTGGACCGTCAGAAGGGAAGGACGGAGAAGTTGAAGAAAAAGGTGTTGGCGATTAAGAGTGAGAATAAGGAGAAATTGAAGGATTTGAATAATAAGATCGAATCGATTACCTCTGGTAAAACTAAGTTGATTAAGGAGAGAGGAGAAGAATTTTCTTATGATTTGGGTGGTGATGATGAGAAAGACGATGAAGAAGATGCTGGAACTGGAGGACCCTCTTTTGAGATACCGTTAGTGATACCTATTTGAAGCTTTAATGAATATGGTGAGGTCTTTACTGCTGAATATTATATGAATTATTCAAATGTTTTTAATGATACTGAAAAGGGGGACGTTCCACCAAGTGATTTTTCGATGGAACATCTTGCTGCTCTGGCATACGATAGAGAAAACGATACAAAGGATGCAGAGACAGTTGAAGCTGAGAACAAGGCTCCACAAGAAGAGTCATTTTCTAGTATCCCTCCCGAATCAATCCAAAATATCAACCTGAGTGATTTCGATAGTTTTTTGCTGATGAGAAGAGTGAGGATTCTGTTGGTAAGAATAGTGTAAAAGAGGATGTGATTATTGAATCCGAGGATGAATTGATAACATAATCTGATGAAGAAGAAGAAGAAGAAGAAGAAGAAGAAGAAGAAGAAGAAGAAGAAGAAGAAGAAGAAGAAGAAGAAGAAGAAGAAGAAGAAGAAGAAGAAGAAGAAGAAGAAGAAGAAGAAGAAGAAGAAGAAGAAGAAGAAGAAGTTGAAATTCTTATGCCTTCGCTTGAGCCATACTCAAATCCGTCACTCAACACTTTAAGTGACTTTTTCAATTTGAGTAGTGATGTGAAAAGAAAGAAGTTAGATGATTTAGAACAGGCGAGGAAGGTATACAAAGAACAAGTGAAAGAAGTAGATGTTTTAATTGAAAAGAACAAGAAAATCCGACATGAGAAACTGCTTGTTGAGAACGAAAGAAAAGAGATTGAGCTGAAGAAGAAGAAACTCCAAGCCGAGCAAGCTAAGGCCGAGGCATGGAATGAGATTAATGAATGGTTTAAGTGTGATAGGGTTAAAGTTAATAGAAATGTTGAAGAAGACGAGATCCGTCAGAGTTGGTGGAAACAGAACGTCGTTAATCCTGATCAGCTGAATAAGCCAGAACTCGAGCCGAAGTTTACTAGTTTCTATGAAAGGGGAAAGAGAACCAAGAAGTATTCCAAGGGTAAAATACTAAGCTGGGGTTACTTCAAGGAGATCAATTGTTTCGCGATCAAGAGGGAAGGAGGAGTTGATTACATCGCACGTCCTAGTCACTTCAAAACTCTACCGTACTTCAAGATCATGCAACTTGCTAAGCTGAAGATGTTGAACGCTGAAGATTGTGACCTTTCCAGGTGGTTTCAGAGGAAACTCAGATATGAGTATAAGACAGGGAAATGGGACATCTTTAAGTCAACAGCCGCCAGGTTTTCCATGCACCCAACAAAGAGAAATTCTAAAGGTGGACCTGTACGCGTTGTTAAGTTCCGTCCAGCCAAGTACATGAAGCAATCTCCATTGATGCCCTTACCCAAGGATATATGCAAAAACATCAGATGGTGGTTCTCGAGTTGTCAGAGGAAGCAGTGATTTTGACTGCGATTGAGAAGGAAGATGGAAGCATACAGTTCGACAATGTAAGGATTCTAGATCCTATGTGGCTGAGGAACTTATCGAGATTTGATGTGGAGACACTTCACCTCCATCACATTACGTTCAGAGATGATCGAAAAGAGGAAGCTATGAGATATCAACGTGTGATCGATATCTACCATGACTACCTCAACAGAGAAAGTGATGCTCAAAGTTCAAACCAAGTTCGAGTCAGCTGATCTATGTCGAAAACTGCATTGCTAGGTTGTAATTTTTGTTTTGATGATGTATTTAGCGAGAGAGAGAATCTGGATATGTATTTGATGTTAAACTGATGTTATTTTTGGACCTATATGTATTTCACGGATGTTTACTTTATTGTAATAGATGTTCTAGGTTCTAGGGAGTGTTGTTGATGCATTTTTTGTAAGTCCCTACACATCTAACCTACGTTTGTGATTAGTACTTCAGTTTATGGGCTACCATGATCGCTCGTTATTATCATATATATGTTTATATGTGGTTACAGGTACTGCAGGAACATGAAAAGGATAAGTTGACATTGCTAGACTCTGTCACACGTACGAGTGAAGTCTCACTCGTAAGGGTGACAAGCTCATACGCACGGTTGAGCTGAGCTGAGTCATAAATCTAATCTGACTAAACATACACGAATGAGTGATCACCCGTACCGCTAAGGCTGATCACTCGTACGAGTGATAGCTGACACTCGTGGTTGATGCAACAGTAGGGGTATATAATATGTTATGCTCTTCATTTTAGGTTTAGCCTCTCACACACACACATCACTCAGATCTGGTATCCCTAATCCCTTTATCTCTCAACCCAAATCATTCCAGTAGTGAATAATAGCTCTAGACATTAATATAATCACACAATACTTGTTGTGGTTTGACTAATTTAATCCCAAAAAGCTCCTAATATTCACTATTTATGGTTTGATTCACTAATTCCGCCTTTGTGTGAATTAAACCTGTTGATTTCGAAGTTCCTAATCATGTTTAATCAATCAGAAAGCGTCTAGACTTTTGGTGCAACCTGAGATTCCCGAATGGAAGTGGGAAGGTATTACGATGGATTTTATTACGAAGTTATCGAGAGTGGTGGGTGGTTATGATACCATTTGGGTGATTGTTGACCGACTCACAAAATCAGCTCATTTCTTGCCGATTAAGGAAACAGATTCGATGGAGAAGCTTACTCGTTTGTACTTGAAGGAAATTGTTTCAAGACATGGTGTTCATGTATCTATTATTTCAGACCGAGACAGTCGATTTATATCGAGGTTTTGGCAATCCTTACTGGAAGCTTTGGGAACTAAGTTGGATATGAGCACCGCTTATCATCCGCAGATGGATGGTCAAAGTGAAAGGACCATTCAAACAATGGAAGACATGTTACGAGCGTGCGGTATTGATTTTGGTAATGGGTGGGATAGGTATTTGCCACTAGCTGAATTTTCTTATAATAACAGCTATCATGCAAGTATTAAAGCCGCACCGTTTGAAGCTCTGTATGGTAGAAAGTGTAGGTCTCCTGTCTATTGGAATGAGGTTGGGGATGCTCAACTCACAGGCCCAAAAATTATTCATGAAACTACCGAGAAGATCGTATAGATTAAAGAAAGATTGAGAACCGCTAGAAGTCGGTAAAAGAGTTATGCCGATAAGAGAAGGAAAGATATAGAATTTCAAGTTGGTGACCGTGTTATGTTGAAGGTATCACCTTGGAAAGGTGTGGTACGATTTGGTAAAAGGGGAAAGTTGAATCCTCGTTTTGTTGGACCGTTTGAGATTACCAAGAGAGTTGGACCCGTGGCTTATCGTTTGAAATTGCCACAAGAACTGAGTGATGTTCATGACATTTTTCATGTATCGAATTTGAAGAAGTGTTTGGCCGAGGCCGATGAAACTATTCCTCTTGAGGAGCTTCATGTTGGTAAACAACTCCATTTTATTGAGGAACCTGTTGCAATTATGGATCGAGAGGTTAAGAAGCTCAAGCAAAGTAGAATTCCCATCGTCCGAGTAAGATGAAATGCCATACACGGTCCCGAGTTCACTTGGGAGCGTGGAGATCAGATGAGGCAGAAGTACCCACATTTGTTCTCAGATGCCGAGTCAAACCCTACACCTGCTTAAATTTCGGGACGAAATTTCCGTAACGGGAAGGTACTGTCACGACCCTACTTTTTCCGTTATCTTTTACCGTTTATTATTTAACGCCCGTTAATCGTTATTCGTGCCACGTCATTTCTATGACCTATATTATTATTTTAGTAATAATATATTAAATGTTATGTGTTAAATGAATATTTGTATTCATATTTTAATTTGTGCATTTCTACGTGTTGTGGATTTCTATCCGGCGAATCTTTTCGGTTTTCAAACCAACGGTCAAACTTTTGGGATTTTTAAATCCAAATTATTTTAAATATGATATTTTGATGTCATATGAATATATATAGTGTTTATATATTTTATTCTCTCTCCGAAAAATCAATCGCGTAGTAGCGTTTTTGCGTTTCGGGCTTCGATCGGGCGTTCGGGCTAAAAGTAATTCAACATTTAACAATTTTGGGCCATGGGACCCACCCCATAACCCACCCATTAGCCGAATCCATGGGGGAAGGGGTATACCACCATTTGTTTTTCCTTTTTGCAATTCATTTCCATTTCATTTTATTTTTACTACTAAACCTAACTTGGAAATTTTTCTCTCAACCTCTCCTCTCCCTCTCTTGTGGCCGTCGCCACCTACAACCATCACCATCATCATCTCACAAAAATTATTACTTGGATCAAAAAGCTTTCATCATCATCGCGTTCCTCTCGATCATCTCTACACGATTGTATCTCTTGATTATTGATTAGGATATAAACCCTAACCCTAGCTTTTTGATTTTTACATTATTTTTCTATTTTTGATTGTTAATATGATAGTATAGTGCTTGTATGTTGTTGGTTTATTGATTGTATGCATAGAATCATTCGTTATCGCATGTTTTCGGTTTGATTGATTGTGGACAGCAGACTAATCGACCATTTCAGAAAACTTAACTGATGTTTTTGTTAAATTAAAGTGTCTAGATGTGTTCCTCTCATCAAGACATTGATTTTTATATATATATATATATATATATATATATATATATATATATATATATATATATATATATATATATATATATATATATATATATATATATAGAGAGAGAGGCAGGATCAATGGGGAAGTAACCAATCGGGGGGAAGCTGGGGGAAGAAAAAAAAAATTTTCGTTTTTTTTGAAAAGTTTTTTTCCGGCATCAAGATCACACGAAAATATGAACATTTAGAAGAGACACTTCGTGATAAATGTTATTATTTAGGTGGGAAAACGATCGACCAAAATAACATTCAAGATAATATTGTTCGTGAAGAATATGAACGTTTTTTTTCATGTTTTGTGAAGTAAAATTTAGCCCAATTTAGAGTTTAGTGTTTAGGGTTTAGGGTTTACGGTTTGGTGTTTTGGGTTTATTCCATAAACCCAAAACAGCAAACCCTAAACCCTAAACCCTAAATTCTAAACCGTTCGTGTTAAAAACTCAATCTAAATCCTAAATCTAAACCCTAAATCTATACCCTAAACCCTAAATTTCTAAACCCTAATATCTAAACCCTATAAACCCTAATATCTAAACCCTAATATCTAAACCCCAATAGCTAAAACCTCAAAATACGCTCGAAAAACATGATAATTGTTATATATTATTTCTTCGAGCGTTTTCCCGCCAAAATAAAAACATTTATCACAAAGTATCTCTACTAAATGTTCATATTTTCATCTCATCTATAATGTTCGTGAACAAAGTTTTTTTTAAAAACAAAAAAAAATTTTGCTTCCCCCCGCTTTCCCCCGATTGGTTACTTCCCTCTTGATCCTATATAAATATATATATATATATATATATATATATATATATATATATATATATATATGTATATGATAGGTTAGATCATGTTGAGATTAGAAGAAAAAACCAGTTAGAATGAGATTCGGTAAGTGTAAAGGAGATTCTGTATGAGAGAGAATCAATAAGATTTACATTCCACAGCTAGTCTCAGTTACAATGCAATGACTATCTAATTAGGACTACTTAGATTCCTTATATAGCCCTCTTCTAAGGAACCATCATTTAAGCTTATTTCACATTAACACTATACAACTTTGGGGTCCTAACAATCTCCCCCTTAGTGTTAAATGTGAACTTTACAATATAATCTATTGAGTAATCTTGAGAGGTACAAACGTTAGTTTCCATCATGTGCCATCTGGTTTCGAAACTTCTACTTGATTTTCTGAAATCTGCTTAGAAGGTTTCCAGACACCCCACACTTTTCTTGGATCTCCCTCATGTAATGGATATTCATCCATTTCTTTGAAATACCTTATCTTTCTTTGGCCACGAAGAATCTCAAACTGTCTTGTACGAATTCGGAGCTTCAGACGGTCTCTGATATGCTTTATAAAATCTCCAAGACCCATTTTCATGTAAATGTCATCAAACTTGCTTTGACGAATTTTAAGATACTTCAGTGCAGCCTTAAGTGTACCATCTGAGTATTTGTTCAACTCGTCAGTGCGGATGAACACTTTTTCTTTCTGAGAATTCACAAATACAAACTCTTCGGGTTCGAATTTCATTTTAAACATTCTCATATCCTTTAGTCCCTCTGTGTATTGATTCGGACAGGTTATTCAAATCTTTTTCCTATTTACTTTGAGACCAATTTGAAAATCTTCACGTCTCATCAGTTCGATTGTCTCCATCATGTATCTTTTCACAGCTTCCAAAGCTTGAGCCTTAGCAAAAGGTCGAATGGTGATGATACGGAGGTAGTTGTAGATGTGAATGATATCAAGCATATCTAGATTATGAAAATCTGCTTCTGTGAACTTGCATTCCTTCTCATCTTCTCTAATAATGTGGATATGACTAATGACGTCTTTTTCTGGCTTATCTCTACTCCAACTCGAGTAATATTCAACACTTCTGAAATGAAAAATTTTGTTTGAAGCCACAAGTCATCTTCATCTTTGTTGATGTGTTTCCTCCACATAAACTCATACCAGTTTCTTTCACTTCCTGGAAGCAATCGTGAACCTATATAAGTAAATCATTTACTCCTTGGTGTTTCGTTAATGCGGAAGATCTTGTAAGCATTCTCCTCGATGAATGTGTTTCGTAAAGTTATGAAATCATGTTCAACTCCCAATAACAATCTTTGTTCCCGATTCTTAAAGAATATACCATGGTTGTATTTGAATCTGGAATTCACTGTTTCACCTGATGTAGATATACCAGAAGTTGAGCTTTCATTAGCATTTGTTGGATTTGAACTCGATGAAGGTGTAGACTTCGATTAATGATCAGTAGGATTTGTCGCATCATCAGTTGGAACATTATCATCTTCAATATGGTCAAAAATATCATCATCATTTGGATTAACATAAAGATTGCCTTCATCATCATCAGAAGAATCCATTTCATCATCACTTTCAGTTACTGGATTCCCTTCATCTACAATCTCTACATTTTTCGGGATTGAAGATACTGAAGATAATTTGCTTAGAATGAAAAACCCATCATCATCTGTTTCTTCAAGATAAAAATCACTTAAGTTCAAATCCTCATCTACCGGTCCACCATCAGCCTCTGAATGTATAATTGGAATTATAACTTGCTCAGGCTCCTTATCATCAATTTCATCATGAGTAGAAATCATTTCTGATTCTGTCTGAACCTGTTGAGCTTGAGAAGCTGATGAAGACCTCACTCCACCACCCTTAGTTGAAATGTTCACCGTTAGATAATCTCCATCTACTCCTATCTCCCCCTCATGACTATTCTGAGGATCAGAATCGTCATGCTCATTATCACGGTGAGGACTTATTGGAGAAGAGCAGGAAGTAAGTGGATATCGTACTCGAGCGCGAAACAATGCTTGAAGCGAAGTGCGTCGAAGAACATCAAGATTAACTCGAGAAAACATATGACTGAAATATTCTTGCTCCAAAGCATCATAGAAATTTGGTGAATGCGAGGGTGATGATGGTAAAGTGACAATAGGAACAGCAACAGCAGCATCAGTTGGAGGCGATGTAGGTGGAAGTGTTTGATTTGTCGTGAGGGAAGGTAAGGATATACATGTGGTATTATACTTATATGTAGGGTTGTACATACTACTAGTCAGATTCGTGAAATCCCCTTCTGATGGAGGTTGGGCAACAACCGGAGTTGTCGCCGGCGATGTTTCTTTCGAAGCATCCGCCTCCACGACTTTAGTCTCATGGAACTCTGACAAAGTAGTAGAACTACCCGTCGGTTTAAATCTCGCAGAGATATTGCTATCTCCGACTCCTGAAATCATTGATATACCATGAGGTGGTACATTTCTTGCAGTTAGCGACTCTTCGTCCAGACCCTGAGTTTCAGAATCCGAAAGAGAAGTGGTTTGAACCAATGGATCAATTTCATTAACCAAGGGATCAGTCTGCTGAAAGTCTGATAAATATCCCGAAGGATTGTCATGTTGACTCGTTTCCATGGGACGCGACAGATCTCTCTCATCAAGATAAGCCGGACCTCGAGGCCCTGTTGTACGTTGAGGCACAGGAGGATTTCCAGCCGATACGCAGGTTGCCTTTTCAAGACTTTTAGGCTCCCCTTCGGCCGTTCTGGACTTCAATGATTGAGTTTCCTTAATCGATTGAGTCAACGCAGACTTTACTGCAGAGGAAGACTTTACTTCCTTAGATGCCGAAACATCTTGCTGTGTAGGATTTATTATTAAGTCCTGTTTAGATTGGATGGTCTTATTGGTCTTTTTACCATCCTTGTGTTTAGCTCTCTTGCCTACCGAAGCTTGCGCTTCATTTAGCGTAGGGCTTACTTTTATTATTAGATGCGATATGGAGATGGGTGAGGGTGACCTAATCGGCTCTAGGTCTTGGTCCGTATCACCAATGGTTGGAGTAACTGTTTGGCGGACGATGGGTGTCGAAGTCCTAGATCTAGTTACTCGTTGGGTTGGAGGAGTCTGAATCATCTCATCAGGCATAAATCGTGTTCTCTTAGGAGAATGTTCAGGAGATAATTCAGTTGCTGAAGAATCAGTGTCACTGCTCACTTCGGGCATTGTTGAAAGGATTGGTTCAATCCTAGATGATCTAGGTTCCCTGATCCTCACGGGTTGAGCTTGGTGTGCTACCCTAGAATGTTTGAGGTTTACCCTAAGTGGAGGATTAGCTGGCCCGGATGGTTGTACTACAGGTTCCTCTACAACCTCTGGGGCTGGAACCGCGGCGGGTTCAACTTGTGCTTGTTGTACCGGGTTCGGAAGAGGTATTCCTACAGCCTCAAAATATGAATGCATTCGAGCGTCTTGGGGTGTAGCTAGCCTCACAAGCCAATTTGGAATCGGTGTAGTGAATTGATTGTCAGATACCATCGGGGTATTCATCTTCAGCTCCCCAAATCTTTTCATCTGTAATCCATCTGTACCTGGTACAAATATATTTGCATTTCTGCAAGAATTGATAGCATCATGGATAAAGATACAGAAAAACCTTTCACAAGGGATGTATGAACCCATTGGCTTATTGATGTGTGCAGAGGTGTATACGAAATAGTTATATTTTTATTGCGAAATACTATTAAATACGATACAATTTTACACAAGTTATTTATTTATTTATAGAGTGGATATACCTAAACCTTGCTACAACACTATAGGCAGTGTACCTAATCATACAGTAGTGTAGTTTTTAGTAAGTTCGGTTCGTTCCGCAGGGAGCTAGCCAAGTTTAACGCTATATTTTATTTTAAACTATATTTGTATATAAATATATATATAAGTAGTATTATTATTATAAAAATGGGGTTTTACCGTTTAATGACCGGTTTGTCGATTTTAAAACTTAAGTCGCAATTAAAACCTAATGTAAAATATTAAAAATAAATATAACTTAATTTAAAGCGTAAAGTAAATAACGATAATTAAAGTGCGATAAATAAAATGATGATAATAAAATTGCGATAATTAAAAAGTACGATAATTAAAAGTACGATAAATAAAATGACAGTAAAGAAAAGTGCGACGAGATATATAAAATAAAGGAATTATGCTTATTTAAACTTCCGTAATCATGATGTTTGACGTGTTGATTTTAGTTTATTACCATGGGTTAATTGTCCTTTGTCCTGGATTATTCGATATGTCCATCTGGTTTTTGTCCATAACAGTCCATCAGTCATGCATTTTTGACTCAAAAAGTCTACTTTAATACTTGAAAATCATGTTTAGGATCAAAGTTTTGATCATTTAACAACCTAAACATGTTACACTACTCAATTTAGTATAAACTAACAACAAAATTCGGCCATAACCCGTTTATATCAAAAAATCCCAATTTTGCTCAAGAACACAAACCCTAGATTACTCAAAATTTGAAGTTTAAGGCTTCTAATCATGTTAAATAGCATCAATCTAGGTTATACAAGCATAATACACAAACAATTTAAGCATAATTAAACTAGAAATCATCAAAATCAAATTAGGTATAAATTTATTCAAGAACACTAAAAATTGGAATTAAAGAGTGTTTAGATGTAGAAATTACCGATCTCCTTGAGAAACTTCTTGGTAGGATCCTTCTCAACATGATTTTAGCAAAAAATTTGATGTTTAACGGTGAAAATTCGCGATTTTTAGAGTGTTTTGTGTGTGTTTTTCGCAGAAAATATAGGTGTGGGTGTGTTGGGGACTGGTATGTTCGACCAGTTAACCCCATGTGGATTTTGATACCTCCGCGAGTGCGGATGTGGGACCCTATCAAGTACCGCGAGTGCGTTTTTTTTAAACCTTTAACTAATAAAACATAAATTAATAAATTTTAAAAATTTGTTTCTTTTAAGAATGAGGGCGTTTCGGATCAGTGTCCTAGTGACAAAATTTTAAAATTTGTCATTTTAAAGAGTTTGTTTTAAAAGCAAAGATTTTTTTTTGGGTTTTTTAAATGTTTTTGACATACTTTAAATCAATAAGATTAAAAATAATGATAACAAAATTTCTCGTCCCGTCCTCGGGTAAAGCAATTTCGGTTCAATGACCTAGTCTTCAACTCATGACGAATATTTAGAAATCACATTTTTAACTTAATGAAATAAAGTACATTTTTGTTTTTAAATTCACACCAAGCTTAAATTTAAAATGCATAAAATTAAAAATTCATTTAAATATAATTAATATTTTTAATTTTACAAACTTATATTAAAAATAGTAGTTTAAAATATTTACAAACTTAAATATATTGTTTTTTTTAAAAAATTTACATTAGTAATTTAATATTTATAAATTAATTTTAAAAACAAGGTAAAAATTAAAATAAAAAATCTTTTTGGTCTTTTATCCCACTTTAATCAATCAAATATTAACAAAAATATACGCCCCTCTTTTCAGTAAAGTAATTTCGGTTCCATAACCTAGTTTTACTCCTGATAAATTTTTGAAATATTTTAGGTTGATTAATTAAAGATATTTATACCTTAAGAATAAACGGTAAATTTCGCAGTGATGTAATAAATTTTTGTATGATATCAATAATTTCGGTTTCGCATACCTAATTTTATTGAATACCAATTTAATACTTTATAGCGAACGATTCAGCGTTTATTATCAAAAGGTTAAAAGCAATAAAAATAAAAATAAAAACTGTACATACTTACCTGTGAGATAGAATTCTCAGAGACCTGCTTTAGCCGACTCATAGGAGAGTCGTGTTATTTGGTTTTCCATAGCTACATAAGCGTAACCTCGATTCTTCAATATCTTTTCTTCTAAACATATGAACGGTCCTACTCTGCATAGAGTAACAAATTCGGTATTTGAATATGTTTGATTGTTTGAACATTTACCTTCGTGTGACCATTTTCCGCATTTATAACATCTTTCAAGGTGTCGTGCTCTTCTTTTTGTTGCGAATTTTGATTTTCCTTTTCCAAAATGTATCTTATGATGATCTTTTCGAGTTCTTTCCTCACTTCGTCCATTTTGCCTCTTATAAATGATACCACTTCACTCGGGAGTGTGTCATTATTACGTTTAGTAATCATAGCGTGTAGTAGTAGACCATGGTTCAGATCAAAGGAATTCTTCATCTCGTAAAACCTAAAAAATAAAAATTCAGAATGGAGGAAGAAGACTAGTTCTTTAGGGTCTGCTAGGGAAAGACCATTCGGATTCCATTCTCGAGAACTACATGAAAACAGAATATCTAACTCTAACAGAAATACATATTACCCTAAAAAGATTCGAATTTTCCCACACTTAGTTAGCTGTGGTGTCGAAATTGTGATTAACTTCATCTTAAACTTCCATTGGATTATCTATGTAATGTTTAACTCTGTGACCATTAACTTTAAATTCAATCCCATTTGAATTTATCAACTCTACTATTCCGTACGGGAAAACTCTTTTGACTATGAATGGTCCAGATCATCTTGATTTCAATTTTTCAGGAAATAGCTTGAATCGTGAATTGAAAAGAAGAACTCTATCTCCTTCTTTAAATTCTTTTGAACATCTGATTCTTTTATCATGACATTTCTTCGTTCTTTCCTTATAGATTAACAAATCAATGGCAACGAGAATGTAGAGATTATTATGAGATTTTGGAAATGGACCCATAAAGTCAATACCCCAAACGTCAAATACTTCACATACTTGAATGACATTTTGTGGCATTTCATCACGTTGACTTATTTTTCCGACCCTTTGACAAGCATCACAGGATTTACAAAGAAGGTGTGCATCTTTGAAAATTGTAGGCCATTAGAATCCAGCGTCGTAGACTTTTCTTGCTGTTAGTTAAGGCTCATAATGCCCTCCTGTTGGTCCTATGTGACAATGGTTTAAGATTTAACTAGCTTCATCTCCGAATACACATCGGCGTATTATTCCATCGGGACAACTTTTAAACAGATGTGGATCTTCCCAAAAATAGTGTTTTATATCACTAAAGAATTTCTTTCGTTTTTGGTACGACAACCTTTTTTCGAGGAATCCACATACTAAATAGTTTGCATAGTCTGCAAACCATGGAATTTCACTATAATCGATCTTCAAAAGATATTCATCAGGAAAGTTATCTTGTATAGCCGATTCATTTAGAACTTCTAATTCAGGATTTTCAAGAAAGATGATCAACGGCGAGATTTTCTGCTCCCTTTTTGTCTCGAATTTCAATATCGAACTCTTGTAAGAGTAAGATCCAACGGATTAATCGTGGTTTGGCATCTTGTTTCAAAAATAAGCATCTAAGAGCAGAATGGTCGGTATAGACCACCGTTTTAGCTAGAACTGGATATGAACAGAATTTTTCAAAAGCAAAGACAATAGCAAGGAGTTCTTTTTCAGTAGTTGTGTAATTCGTTTGTGCTCCTTGTAATGTCTTACTAGCATAATAAATAGGTTGAAATCGTTTTTCAATCCTTTGTCCTAAAACGGCTCCCATTGAAAAATCACTTGCATCGCACATGAGTTCAAATGGTAGATTCCAATTTGGAGTTATCATGATCGGCGTATTAGTGAGTTTTTCTTTAAGAATATTAAAAGATTTGATGCATTCATCTGAAAAGATGAATGGAGCATCCTTTTCTAGGAGTTTATTCATAGGAGTGCCAATTTTAGAAAAATCTTTTATGAAACGTCGGTAAAAACCGGCATGCCCTAGAAAACTCCTAACTCCTCTAACATTTGTGGGATGTGGAAGTTTAGTATTTACATCTACTTTAGCTCTATCCACTTCAATTTCTTCCTTTGAACTTTTATGACCAAGAACGATGCCTTCTCTAACCATGAAATGACATTTCTCCCAATTAAGAACTAGATTTGATTGTTCGCACCTAATAAGCATTCGTTCAAGATTAACTAGACATGATTCAACTGTATCACCGAAGACTGAAAAGTCATCCATGAATACTTCCATGCATTCTTCTATCATGTCGTGAAAAATTGCCATCATGCACCTTTGAAAGGTTGCAGGGGCGTTGCAAAGTCCAAATGGCATGCGTTTGTAAGCAAAAGTACCATAAGGGCACGTGAATGTGGTTTTCTCTTGGTCCTCGGGTGCTATTGGAATTTGAAAATATCCGGAGAAACCATCAAGAAAACAATAGTAACTGTTTTCGGCTAATCTTTCCAACATTTGATCAATGAAAGGTAAGGGAAAGTGATCTTTTCTGGTGGCGTCATTTAATTTTCTATAATCAATACAAACACGCCATCCTGTTACAGTCCTTGTGGGAATAAGCTCATTTTTCTCATTTGTGATGACAGTCATGTCACCTTTCTTAGGTACGCATTGAACTGGGCTTACCCATGGACTATCAGAGATTGAATAAATTAAACCTGCATCTAGCAGTTTAATAATTTCTTTCTTAACAACATCTTTCATATTAAGATTTAGTCTTCATTGGCGTTGCACATATGTTTTATGACCTTCTTCCATAAGGATTTTATGTGTGCAATATGAAGGACTTATGCCTTTAATATCATGAATCTTCCATGCAATAGCTGGTTTATGAGCTTTTAGCACAGAAATGAGTTGAGATTTTTCATTTTTCGTAAGAGAAGATGATATTATTAAAGGTAATTCAGATTCACCATATAAATAAGCATATTCCAAATGGTTTGGAAGTTGCTTTAACTCTAATGTCGGTGGTTCTTCTATCGATGATTTATATCGATATCTGTCTTCCTCTTTTAGCATTTGAAGTTCTTCTGTTGTTGGTTCATATTCATTAGCCATAAGTGTAGTTAACATTTCAGCTTCATCAATTGGTTCAGTTCCTTCTCCTAAAGAACATTCTCCTGTTCCCTGTGATTCTTGAAATTCTTGTAACAATTCTGCATGTGAATCTATAGTTTGAATATAATAACATGTATCATCTGCAGATTGCTGTTGTTGCATGGCTCTATCAATAGAAAAGGTAACACTCTCGTCCTCTATACTTTGGGTCAGTTTCTTACCGAACACGTCTATTATTGCTTTAGCCGTGTTTAAGAATGGTCTTCCTAATATGAGAGGAACTCAAGAATCTTCTTCCATGTCCAAAATAACAAAATCTACTGGAAATACTAAAGTACCAACTTTAACTAGCATGTTCTCCATTATCCCTCTAGGATACTTTACTGATCGATTAGCTAGTTGTATACTTATTCGTGTTGGTTTCAATTCTTCAAGGTCTAGTTTAGCGTATAGTGAATACGGCATTAAATTTATACTAGCACCTAAGTCTGACAATGCTTCTATTGAACTAAGACTATCCAGAAAACATGGAATTGTGAAACTTCCTAGATCTGATAATTTTTCTGGTATCTTATTTAACAGCACTGCAGAACAATTAGCATTCATAGTAACAGCCGATAGTTCTTCCATTTTCTTTCTATTTGTGATTAGATCTTTCAAGAATTTAGCATATTTAGACATTGCTGAAATCACATCAATGAAAGGAAGATTGACATTTATTTGTTTAAACATATCCAAGAATTTTGATTGCTCGGCTTCAAGTCTTTCTTTTCTCATTTTACTCGAGTAAGGAAGTGGTGGTTGGTATGGTTTAACATAAGGTTTAGCCTTAACTATGTTCTCTTCATTAACCTTTTCAACTACCGGTTCTTTTTCCTTTTCTTGCTCAGATTCTGGTTCTTGTGGAGTAGGAATAGAGTCATCAGAAATTACAGGTATTTCAGGTGGTTTAAGTGTAATACCACTTTTTGTGTTAATGGCTTTAGCTGTTTCATTCCGAGGGTTAGAATTTGTGTCGCTAGGTAGACTTCCCAGTTTTCTCTCACCTATCAACCTTGCTAGGTTACTTACTTCTTGTTCCAAATTTTGGATATAAGCTTGTTGATTTCTAAATGCTTGAGCATTTTGTTCATTAGTTTGTTTCTGAGATGTGAAAAATTGAGTTTGAGATTCAACTAGCTTCGACATCATGTCTTCTAAATTTGGCTTTTTATCATCGGTTTGTGGTGGTTTATTTTGAAAAATAGGTCTTGCTGATTGTAAGTATTATTGGATACTTGTTGATTGCTAGGACCTTGTTGGTTGTTGTATGGAACATTTCGGTTATAATTCTGATTTGATTGTAGTTTGGTCTTGGCGGTTGATAATTATTTTGATAATTATTTCCGGGCCTTTGGTTTATATATGAAACATTCTCTCTTTGTTCCATTGTTTGTTCAATACTGAGACAATCTTTTGTCAAATGTGGTCCTCGACACTGCTCACAACTAATTCGTATTGAGTGAATATCTTTAGTCATCTTTTCCATTCGTCTCTCGACAGCATCTATCTTTGCGGAAATGGAATCGAAGTCATGGCTAGAATCGGCTCTAGCCGCTTTAGATGATCTAACGATATCTTTTTCTTGATGCCACTTATGTGAGTGGGAAGCAGTGTTATCAATAATTTTGTAAGCTTCAGTTGCGGTTTTCTTCATAATGGAACCACCAGCTGCTATGTCGATGTCTTTTCGTGTAGTAATATCGCATCCTTGATAGAATATTTGTACTATTTGATAAGTGTCTAAACCATGTTGCGGACATCCTCTCAATAACTTTCCAAATCTTGTCCATGCCTCATATAATGTTTCATTTAGCTTTTGCGTGAACGTAATATTTTCTCCTTGAAGTCTCACGGCTTTAGATGCAGGAAAGAATTGTTTAAGAAATTTTTCAACTAAAACATCCAATGTATCAATCGCCCCTTCAGGTAACGATTCTAACCAATCTTTGGCTTCTCCCTTTAAAGTCCAGGGAAATAACATGAGATATATCTGTTCATCCTCCACTTCTCGGATTTTAAATAGTGTACAGATCCTATTAAAGGTACGAAGATGTTCGTTTGGATCTTCCTTCGGCGCACCACTAAATTGGCATTGATTAGTTACCATGTGTAGGATTTGTCCTTTGATTTCATAATCTGGCGCATTAATGTCTGGTTGAGTAATTGCGTGACCTTGGCCAGTGCGTTTAGCTCTCATTCGGTCTTCCATACTTAGATGTTCCATATTTACCATTATTGAATTTGTTGAATCTGAATCACTAAGGGATTCTAATTTAATGGTTTCTTCCTCGACAATCTCTGGATGAGTGATTTGTGGTTCAGGAGGAATGATTAGTGGTTCAGGATCTCTGAATTGTCCCTGAATATCCTCCGGATTCTCAATTGCGAGGTTGGGTTCAAAAAATGGATTATCGAAAATTTTAATTGGAGTACTTGGTCGACTAGATGACGATTCTATAGAAAAATCAACGGCGACAATATTAGCTAGATGTCTTGATCGAGTTACAGGTGGTGAACGTATGAAAGGTGGTGAACGTATGAAAAGTGGTGAACGTTTTGCTCGGTGCATTCACCGAATATCCTATTAGTTATAAAAATAAAAAGTATATAAGCTATCAAATTAATAGACTTTTCTGATTTTGCTCACATTTTGAATAGCCAATAGATACAGCAGGTAGCCAGGACCCTTTAAATCGGAAGCCCACAACTCGCCACTAACAAATCCAACTATTACTACGAACCAGAAAATTTTGGATGTCTATCAATTTAACCACTTAAAATAATTTTTCGTCGAAGTTTAAAGAAATTTTAGAGAAGAAATAGAAAATTCTATGTCCTAAAAACTAGAGCGTCGAGAAATAAGAAAGAAAAAAAAATGCGTCGAAAAATGTCGAAAAATAAAAGGTCGAAAATAAAAGGTTGAAAAATAAGTGTCGATAAATAATAAAATACAGCGTCAAAACTTAAAAGTCTAAAAACTAAATATTAAAAGTTGCGTCTAAAGGTATTAAAGCTTAAAAGAAATTCTATATCCAAAACGGCAATAACTTAAAAAGTACTAAAATCTTAAAACGGCGTCGCAAAATTCTAAAGCACCCAAATCTTAGTCTAAAGAAAAAGCACTTACGAACGATAAATATATAAATTACGATTAAACGATTAAAAATATACACAATATAAAAATAGGCTTAAAGTTATAAAAATACAATTTTACAAAAATATTATTTTTATATTATTATTTTATAAAAGTATTAATTTTATAAGTAATAAAACTAATTAATACTTAATATTATAAATTAAATAATAAAACTAAAACTAATATTAAAAACTAATTAAATAATTAAACCCTAATTAGGGTTGATTAATAATAATAATTAATAATACTCCGTAATTAATGTTGTACGATGTTGAAACCTGGCGTGTCAGAATAGGCTCCGCGAGTGCGGATTTTTTCTGCCCAGGAGCTCCGCGAGTGCGGAGTATGCAGGTTCAAAAGAGGTGCAGGCCAGAAATTGCAGGTTCAGTTTTAATTTTATTTTTTTATTTTTTTTATTTTTAATTTTTACTTTATAATTTTTACAAAATTTAAAATAAGTAATTTAAATACACTTATATTTTTAAGATCTAAAAAAATACTTTTATACTTTATAAAATATATATTTTCGTTTTACTCTTTTTTTATATCGTTTCGCTTCGGTGTTCCCCGGCAGCGGCGCCAAAAATACTTGATGTGTGTAGAGGTGTATACGAAATAGTTATATTTTTATTGCGAAATACTATTAAATACGATACAATTTTACACAAGTTATTTATTTATTTATAGAGTGGATATAACTAAACATTGCTACAATACTATAGGCAGTGTACCTAATCGTACAGTAGTGTAGCTTTTAGTAAGTTCGGTTCGTTCCGCAGGGAGGTAGCCAAGTTTAACGCTATATTTTATTTTAAACTATATTTGTATATATATATATATATATATATATATATATATATATATATATATATATATATATATATATATATATATATATATATATATATATATATATATATATATATATATATATATATATATATATATATATATATATATATATATAAGTAGTATTATTATTATAAAAGGGGGGTTTTACCGTTTAATGACCGGTTTGTCGATTTTAAAACTTAAGTCACAATTAAAACCTAATGTAAAATATTAAAAATAAATATAACTTAATTTAAAGCGTAAAGTAAATAATGATAATTAAAGTGCGATAAATAAAATGACGATAATAAAATTGTGATAATTAAAAAGTACGATAATTAAAAGTACGATAAATAAAATGACAGTAAATAAAAGTGCGACGAGATATATAAAATAAAGGAATTATGCTTATTTAAACTTCCGTAATCATGATGTTTGACGTGTTGATTTTAGTTTATTACCATGGGTTAATTTTCCTTTGTCCTGGATTATTCGATATGTCCATCTGGTTTTTGTCCATAACAGTCCATCGATCATAAATATAAAGTGCGAGTGTCCTCATCAAATTATCCTTATATCCGAAGTCAAATATTCCAACTAATTGGGGACTTAAACTATAATAAGGTTTTAATACTTTATTATCAATTACACCTAGTGTCCTTGCATGTAATCCACCCATGTTTTATTGAGTCCATTGACTATTAATCCATTCCCGTGTCCGGTCAAATGAACGATTATTAGTACTTATAAATATCCCGCCCATTATAGTGACCCCAACTTTTTCATGTTTATATATATTAAATGAAATTGTTATTTACATGATTAAGTGTTTCCAACATGTTAAGCAATCAAATTTGTTAAGACTTGATTAATTGAAATAGGTTTCATATAGAGAATTGACCACCCAAGTTGACCGGTGATTCACGAACGTTAAAACTTATAAAAACTATATGATGACATATATATGATTATATATATAGTTAACATGATATTATGATAAGTAAGTATCTCATTAGGTATTTTAACAATGAGTTATATACATAAAATTGTGTTTATTGAATTAAGAAACTCGAAACGATATATATAACGATTATCGTTATAACAACGCCTTACTAATTACATATGAATCATATTAAGATATTGTTACACTATGTTTAATCATGATAAATTATAAGTAAACATGTCATTATGTATATTAACAATGAACTACATATGTAAAAACAAGACTACTAACTTAAGGATTTCGAAACGAGACATATATGTAACGATTATCGTTGTAATGACATTTAATGTATATATATCATATTAAGATATATTAATATATCATAATATCATGATAATAAAATAATTTAACATCTCATTAGATATAATAAACATTGGGTTAACAACATTTAACATGATCGTTAACTTAAAGGTTTCAAATCAACATTTACATGTAACGACTAACCATGACTTAACGACTCAGTTAAAATGTATATGATAGGTTAGATCATGTTGAGATTGAGAGAAAAGATAAGATAGAGTGATATTCGGTATATAGGAAGAAGACTCGGTATGAGAGAGAATCGGTAAAATTACATTCCACAGCTTCTAGAACTCGGTTACAATACAATGGCTATCTAATTAGGACTACTTAGGTTCCTTATATAGCCCTCTTCTAAGGAACCTTCATTTAAAGCTTAATTCACATTAACACTATACAACTTCGGGGTCCTAACAATCTCCCCCTTAGTGTTAAATATGAACTTTACAATATAATCCTATTGTGAAATCTTGAGAGGTCCAAACGTTAGTTTCCATCGTGAGCCATCTGGTTTTGAAACTTCTACTTGATTTTCTGAAATTTTCTTAGAAGTTTTCCAGACTCCCCACGCTTTCCTTGGATATCCCTCATGTAATGGATATTCATCCATTTCCTTGAAATACCTTCTCTTTCTCTGGCCACGAAGAATCTCAAACTGTCTTGTACGGATTCTGAGCTTTAAACGATCTCTGATATGTTTTATAAACTCTCCAAGACCCATTTTTGTATCAAAGTCATCAACCTTGCTTTGACGAATTTTAAGATACTTCAGTGCATCCTTAAGTGTTCCATCTGAATATTTGTTCAGCTCTTCAGTACGAATGAACACCTTTCCCTTTTGAGAATTTACAAATACAAACCCTTCGGGTTCGAATTGCATTTGAAACATCCTCATATCCTTCAGTCCCTCGGTAAATTGATTTGGACAAGTTATTTGAATCTTTTTCCTATTTGCTTCGAGTCCTATTTGAAAATCTTCACGTCTCATCAGTTCAATTGTCTCCATCATGTATCTTTTCACAGCTTCCAAAGCTTGAGCCTTAGCAAAAGGTCGAATGGTGATGATACTGAGGTAGTTATAGATGTGAATGATGTCAAGCATGTCAAGATTATGAAAATCTGCTTCTGTGAACTTGTACTCTTTCTCATCTTCTCTAATAACGTGGAACTGACTGATGACGTCTTTCTTTTCACTTATCTCTACTTCGACTCGAGCAATATTCAACACTTCTGAAATACGATATTTTCTTTGAAGCCACAAATCATCTTCATCTTTGTTGATGTGTTTTCTCCACATAAACTCATACCAATTCCTTTCACTTGCTGGAAGCAATCGTGAACCTATATAAGTAAATCTTTTACTCCTTGGTGTATCTTTGATGTGGAAGATCTTGTAAGCATTTTCTTCGATGAATGTGTTTCGTAACGTTATAAAATCATGTTCAACTCCCAAAAACAATCTTTGTTCCTGATTCTTAAAGAATATTCCATGGTTGTATTTGAATCTGGAATTTACTGTTTCACTTGATGTAGATGTACCAGAAGTTGAGCTTTCATTAGCATTTGTTGGATGTGAACTCGATGAGGGTGTAGAATTCGATGGATGATCAGTAGGATTTGTTGCATCATCATTTGGAACATTATCATCTTCAATATGATCAAAGATATCATCTTCATTTATATCAACATAAAGATTGTCTTCATCGTCATCAGAAGAATCCATTTCATCATCACTTTCTATTACTGGATCAGGATTCCCTTCATCTACAATCTCTACATCTTCCGGAATTGAAGATAATGAAGATAACTTGCTTAAGATGACAAACCCATCATCATCCGTCTCTTCAAGATAAAAATCACTTAAGTTCAAATCCTCATCCACTAGTCCACTATCAGCCTCTTTATGAACAATTGGAATTATAACTTGCTCAGGCTCCTTATCATCAATTTCATCATGTGCAGAAACTATTTCTGATTCTGTCTGAACTTGTTGAGCTTGTGAAACTGATGAAGACCTCACATCACCACCCTTGGTTGAAATGTTCACCGATAGATATTCTCCATCTACTCCTATCTCCCCCTCATGGCTATTCTGAGGATCAGAATTGTCATGTTCATCATCACGGTGAGGACTTAAAGGAGAAGAGCAGGAAGTAAATGGATATCGAACACGAGCATGAAACAATGCTTAAAGTGAAGTGCATCGAAGAACATCAAGATTGACTCTAGAAAACATACTACTAAAATATTCTTGCTCCAAAGCATCATAGAAATGTAGTAAATGAGAGGGTGATGATGGAAAAGTAACAATGGGAACAGCAGCAGCAGCATCTGTTGAAGGCGATGTCGATGGAAGTGTGTGAGTTGCCATGAGGGCAGGTAAGGATGATTGTGCGGTATTATTCTTATATGTAGGGCTGTACATACTACTAGTCAGATTCGTGATATCCCCTTCTGATGGAGGTTGGGTAACAACCGGAGTTGTCACCGGCGAAGTTTCTTTTGAAGCATCCACCTCCATGACTTTAGTCTCATGCGACTCTGACAGAGTAGCAGAACTACCCGTTGGTTTAGCTTTCGCAGAGATATTTCTATCTCCGACTCCTGAAATCATTGATATACCATGAGGTGGAAAATCTCTTTTAGTTAAAGCCTCTTCCTCCAGACCCTGAGATTCAGAATCTGGAAGAGAAGTGGTTTGATCCAATGAATCACTTTCATGAATCAAGGAATCAATCTGCTGGAAGTCTGATAAATATCCCAAAGGATTGTCATGTTGACTCATTTCCATGGGATGCGACAGATCTCCCTCATCAAGATAAGCCGGACCTCGAGACCCTGTTATACATTGAGGCACAGGAGGATTTCCAGCCGATACGCAGGGTGCCTTTTCAAGATTTTTCGGCTCCCCTTTGGCCGTTCTGGACTTCAATGATTGAGTTTCCTCAATCGATTGAGTCAACACAGACTTTACTACAGAGGAAGACTTTACTTCCTTAGATGCCGAAGCACCTTGCTTTGTAGGATTTATTATTAAGTCCTGTTTAGATTTGATGGACTTAGTGGCCTTTGTACCATCTGTGCGTTTAGATCTCTTGCCTACCGAAACTTGCGCTTCATTTAGTGTAGGGCTTACTGTTATTATTGGATGTGATACGGAGATGGGTGAGGGTGACCTAATTGGTTCTAGGTCTTGGTCCGTAATCACCAACGGTAGTAGTAACTATTTGGCAGACGATAGGTGTCGAAGTCCTAGATCTAGTTACTCGTTAGGTTGGCGGAGTTTGAATCATCTCATAAGGGATATATCAAGTTCTCTTAGGAGAATGTTCGGGAGATAATTCAGATGCTGTTGCTGAAGTGTCGATGTCACTGCTCACTTCGGGTGTTGTGGAAAGGGTTGTTTCAATCCTAGTTGGACTAGGTTCCCTGATCCTCACAGGTTGAGCTTGGTGTGCTGCCCTAGATCATTTAAGGTTCACCCTAAGTGGAGGATTAGCTGGTCCAGGTGGTTATACTACAGGTTCCTCTACAACCTCTGGGGATGGAACCGCGGCGGGTTCAACTTGATCTTGTTGTACTAAGTTCGGAAGAGGTATTCGTACAACCTCAAAATAAGAACGCATACGAGCGTCTTGGGGTTCAGCTAGCCTTACTAGCCAATTTGGAATCGGCGCAGTGAATTGATTATCAGATACCATCGGGGTATTCATTTTCAGCTCCCCAAATCATTTCATCTGTAATCCATGTGTACCTGGTACAAATATATTTGCATTTCTGCAAGTAGTTATAGCATCATCGATAAAGATACAGAAAAACTTTCGCAAGGGATGTATGAACCCCTTGGTTTATCAACTTGAGCTTGAACCAAATCCCATATTAGTTCTACATAGTCAGGTGCTTCTACTCTTATGAAAGAGTAGAACAACTTCAGCATTGGCACAGTCAGGCTGTCGGATCCACTCCTTGTCATCAGCAAGCATCTGTTGATGATTGAGAAGATCACATACCACCTTGAGTGCAGATATTTCTTCTAAAACTTTGCCGGAAGAACATTGCGGGCTCCAACATAACCAAGATCAAAGATAGATGACATCATCTGCTAAGTAGCAGGAAAAGCAGGAGCATTCTGCACAACAGGAAGTCTGAATATCCTCCTGAAATCAGCCTTAGTGATACTCCTCCTCCCTTGAACTCCTCTCAGTTGAAATTCAAAACGAGCTCGTGTTCCCTCTGGATTTTCAGCAGTAGGTTGTGTAGCTTCCACAAACCTAATTGTTCTGTTAAGTAGCTCCAGATCTGTTACATGTACACTGACTGTAGAGTTTAGAGCAGGCCACATAGTGTGCCTCTCTAGAATTGCAGTCCAGTAGTTGCAGGGAATGTTGGTTTCAGGGTTGATGAAGTGATTGTTCGTCATTTAGCTATATAAATAAGAAATAGAAGACCGCAAGATATTTAACATAAAGCATATATCTCTATTCTTATTTGCCTTTGAAATCCTTTGTATATGTGTTATCTTTTATATTTTTATGATTTTTATGATTTTTCAAAAATATAAAAATCCTTTATTCTCAAATATGAACAAGTAATTGACAATCATGACATTCATATGATATTCATCACAATACAAATTCATCATGCAAAGTCAATTATATAACACAAAGAATCAGAACAACACTTGGTCAATTTTTAAACACATTTCAAGCAGATTCGTAGTCATGAAAACTTGAGATTCTGTAACCAAATAAGCTTGAGTTTTCAGATCAGAAAGATATAGAATAAACATGTTAAGTGTTTAAAGATAAAAATCAGAAAGTTTCAAGGTACCAAAAGTCAGATTCGGTATCAAGAGAAGAACAGATTCGGTATCTCCAAAATTAACATAAAGTCACTCAAACATCCATATTCTATCATGTAAAATCACAACCATAATCAATTAACCACTCAATTAGAAGCAGATCAACATGTTAATCGTATGAACAGACTTGGTACTGTAGATATAACATATTCGGTAGATACAGAATCCATCAAACAATCAATTAAACATGTAATCAAGCTTGGTCAAATGATAGATCAATTAATATAACTCAGACTAGACAAGAATTCATGTTAATTAACCAAATCAATTGAGTTTAATCAAAGATTAAAAGAATACGACTCAGACTCGGTATAATCAACAAAATTTTGAAATTGAGAGTCACAATCCAGTTATTTTGATCTTTTCTGGTTGAAAAACATTTAATTATCTCAGATCTACACGAATGTAACTAAAGCAATGATTAAAATGAAATTATACCAAAGATTTGAAGAAATAGAAGAACGAATTCGGTAGATTAGGCAGATTCGGTATGATCAGTAAGACTCGGTAGGTAATTAAGCACAGTAAGAGAGCAGTTTGACTTTGACCCTCCTTTTATAGATACCGAAGATAAAATACCAAATGGGCTTTACCGAATGGGCCTATTTTACTGAATACAGTCCACTTTTCAAAACTTTATCAATTTAACTTCAAAATCTTGACAAATTGATTTTTCCTATTAAAATTCATTTCAATCTTTTCATGAAAAACAATTCTGAGACAATTTTTGAAAAACTTTGAACTTACCGAATCTGTACTGTTGGATGTCAGATTCGGTATAATGCTAAAAATAGCATTTATTCAGTAAAAATCAAATATTTTTGGATTTTATCTTTTCCAATTTTTATGAATTTTTTTAAAATAAGATTTGTACTTAAAAGAACTTTGAATTTGAGAATAAAGTACAAATTTTCAGTGATACCAATTGTTAAAACGGGTTGCATACTAAGATGTATACAAGCCTTAGTGAATAATTTCAGATATAAAACAAAGAGTTTATGAATTCACTTTTGAAAAACAATATTTTTGATTAATTTTCTCATTTTCTCCCTTTTTCTCCCCCTCAAAATGTGATATACAAGAAAGTAAATCAGCATTTTGATAAAATTACCCTAGAAAATGAATTAACTCCCCCTTGAAATATGATATCAATGAGTTACCTCCCCCTTACGTAACCATTGAACAATTATATCCAGGAAGTTATCATAAATCTAAAGACTCCCCCTTAAAAGATGATATCCAAAGCATATGAAAGTAGTTGCTCCCCCTAGAAAGTATCTACTTCCCCTAAACACAAGATCCCAAGAATAAGTCCCAACAGATCTAAGGAATATCAAGCACTATACTCTACCATGCCAATCTCTTTGATCAAGAACTTTAGCCTAAGTTCATCTAAAGGCTTAGTGAACATGTCAGCTAATTTCACTTTGGTAGGCACAAAGTATAACTCTACATCCCCTTTCTCTACATGGTCCTTAATAAAATGATAGCGAATATCTATGTATTTAGTCTTAGAATGCTGGACCAGATTGCTTGTAATTGTAATAGCACTTTGTGAATCACAGTAAATTGGGGTCTTAGAAAACTTAAAGCCATAGTCAGAAAGTTGAATTTGCATCCACAAAACTTGTGAACAACAATGAGCTGCAGCAATGTACTCAGACTCAGCTGTTGATAAAGACACACAGTTCTGCTTTTTGGATGACCAACCAACTAGCCTATTTCCCAACATCTGAATTGGTCCAGATGTGCTTTTTCTCTCAACATGACAACCGCCATGATCCGCATCAGTGTAAGCAGTGAGATTGTAATCGGATCCATGAGGATACCAGATCCCAAGGTTAGGTGTACCTTTAAGGTACTGAAAAATCCTAACAACCGCTTTGAAATGAGATTTCTTAGGGTTTGACTGAAAGCGAGCACAGACAGTTACATCAAGTGTAATGTCGGGTCGACTTGCAGTCAGATACATTAAAGAACCAACCATGCTTCGATAAAGTGTAATATCACAGGGTTCCCCATTAGTATTAGCATCCAGTAAAGTCCTCATTGGGGTTGTCATTGGTTTTAAAGCAGTCATTTTAAAACGTTTTAGCATATCATTGATATACTTTGTTTGACTGAGAAAAATCCCGTTTGGTAATTGTTTTACTTGTAACCCCAAAAAGAAGTTTAGCTGGTCAAGCGTGCTCATTTCGAATTTGTTGGCCATAAGGTCACCAAATTCTTTGCATAAGGCCGGGGACATGGAACCAAAAATAATGTCATCAATGTAAATTTGAACCAAGAGAATGTGACCGTGGTTTTTACGGATGAATAGCGTTGTATCAATCATTCCACGAGAGAAGCCGTTGTCCAGCAAATTCTTTGTTAAGGTCTCATACCATGCACGCGGTGCTTGCTTCAGACCATACAAAGCTTTCTCCAAGTAGTATACGTGATTTGGATGAATAGGATCGACATAAACTTCCACTTGAAGACGACCGTTCAGAAAAGCAGTTTTGACGTCCATTTGAAATACCGTGAACTTCATGTGAGAAGAAAATACAAGGAAAAGATGAATAGCCTCAATCCTAGCAACCGGAGCAAACGTTTCGTCATAATCAATACCCTCTTGTTGTCGATATCCCTTGGCCATAAGACGTGCCTTATTCCGAACCACAATTCCATCAGAATCTTTCTTGTTCTTAAAAATCCACTTAACCCCTATTGGTCGTTGACCCGTTGGTCTTGGAACCAATCGCCATACTTTCAACCGTTCAAATTGATTGATCTCTTCTTGCATTGCAACCACCCAGTTCGGGTCTAGTAAAGCTTGAGCAACCGTTATTGGTTCAATCTTACTAAGAAAGGCAGTGTATAGACACATATTCCAAGTAGCCCTTCGAGTTGAGACTGGAGCAGATGCATCACCAATAATAAGATCTATTGGATGACTTTTAGTCCATCGGTTGTGTGGAAGATGTTGTAAATCAGTGGTATCCATTGAAACATCAACCGTTGTTGATTTTGAGCTTTGATCCGCTTGATCTGATGTAACATTATCTAATGGATTCAATTGAGTATCTGGAGAAACAGCTGGAGTTGTATCAACTGATGAATCTTGAATTAGTTCAAGATTATCAGTAACAGGAGGTGGTAGGGAGGATGAAGAAGCAACAGGTGAATCAGTTGTTGTTGTATCTTCATCAAAAAGAATTTGTTGAGTCTCCACAGTAGTTGACTGTGACGGTGTAACCGGTACGGCTTGAACATTTGAAATCCGTTGAGGAGCATAAAGACTATCAAACAAGATATCCAGTTCCTCTGATGTAACCGTAGGAACACCCTTCGTCGAGAAAATTGAGTTTTGCGCGGAAGAAGAAGTAGCCAGGTTAGGTTCGGGTTTTGAACTGAGTTATTCAAAAGCCATTCCCGAAAATTCATCGAACTTGACATTTATGCTCTCTTTAATCGATTTTGTCCGTTTGTGATAAACCCGATAAGAAACTTTGTTCGAAGAATAACCGAGAAATATGGCTTGATCGCCATTTGGATCAAACTTTCCGAGGCTGTCAAAATCGTTAAGCACATAGCATATACAACCAAAGACACGGAAATATTTGACATTCGGGCGTCTACCATATAATAACTCATATGGAGTTTTATCAAAATGTTTATTAACAATACAACGATTTTGGGTATATCATGCAGTTGAAATGGCCTCCCCCCACATTTTTGGAGGTAGTTTGGAGTAAGTAAGCATCGTTCGAGCTGCTTCGCATAACGTACGATTACGTCGTTCGACTACTCCATTCTGTTGGGGGGTCCGAGCAGTAGAGAACTGATGTTCAATGCCTTGGTCTTTCAAATAACTATCAAGCAGGTCATTCTTAAATTCCGTCCCATTATCAGTTCGAATGCTCTTAACATGTTTGTTAAAAGAGCGTTGAGTCTTTTTAATGAACTCAATGATAATGGTGGGGGTCTCTGACTTAGTTCGCAAAAGAAAAATCCATGTAAAACGGGTATAGTCATCAACAATGACAAGCACATGTTTCTTGCCACCGAGGATAGAAATACACATGGGTCCACATAAGTCCATATGCAATAGTTGCAAAGACGATGAAGTACTGGGGTTTTTCTTAAGTGGATGATTAGTCCGTTTCAGCTTACCCATCGCACAAGATGGACACACATGATGCTTATCATAGTGAAAGGTTGGAATACCATCAACTAAGTCTTTAGAGACTAGTCGATTGATACCCTTGTAATTCAGGTGTGACATCCGATGATGCCATAACTAAGAATTTTCTTTGGTAGAACGAGTGGCCAAACACATGGTTGTATGTGAAGGTGCATCATTGAGGTCAATAGTGTATAGTGAAGCACAACGTTTACCAATAAGAAGATCATTTCCTTCGGTGGATTGCACCGAGCATTGTCGACGTTCAAACAGAACTTTAAGATCTCCATCGCAGAATTGACTCACACTAAATAAACTGCACCCCAAACCTTCAACATATGAAACCCGTTTGATTGTTATGCCATTTTGCACAAAATCTCCGTAACCCGTTATCGCTGCAATCTCATCATTTCCAATAGTAACTGTTCCTAGGAATTTGTCAATGAAGTTGACAAGCAAGGATTTATCGCCGGTCATGTGTCGAGAACAATCGGAATCGATATACCGAACACAGACGTCGAAACCCTGTAAATGTGAATTTCCTAGAGTTTAGGTATCCAAAGTTTCTTGGGTCCTCTACAGTTAGTACCAACAATAAACTTTGGATCAACGACAAGATAATCACGTAAAGCATCATGCAGTTTAGACAATAAAGCATCATTTAAAACCACATTACATGAAGCATCATACGCAATATCAAGTTTTACATCGGTATCAGAAGTCTTATCACACAACTTATTCCAAGTAGATGTTTTGTTCACAGACAAAAATTGAAAAACATGAGATGATTTCCTAGGCCGACTAGCAGATTGCATTGGTTTGGTTGCTACTTTCTTAGTCATGGACTTAGGAACCTATACAGATTTGTAATTCAAGTTTGAATTATGACCTGTGACACGAAAAACACCTTTGTTAGTTAGACGTCCAAACTCTTCAGTTGACACATGAGATGATTGATTTTGCAAAATTTCCAATTTAATTTTACGTTTGTTTGCATCATACTCACTTAAATCAGGTTTAGGACTTGTGTGTTGTTTGGACTTAACTGATGTCGTTAAAAGACTCGCTTTTGAAGTTTTTGTCATTGGAATCATAGGAATCTTTTCAGTTGACACAGAACCATCGGGGGAATGAACCTTTTTGACAACAAATTGAGTTGTAGAAACAACTTTTGAACCACGATTGCCAAATTGAGAACGTAGTGGATTTTTAAGAATAGTAATGGGTTTTACATCCTTAGATGTTGTTGTTCCCTTCCCCTTCTTAGTAATCCCACCAATACATTCAAGCACATTGGTTTCAACATTAGACGATTGCTTAAGTGTGTTAGCCTTTTTCAGTTGAATTATCTTTTGTTTTAAGCTTTTAACCTCAAGACATAATTCTTCAGCAGAAACTATCACTTCACCCTCCTTAAAAGCATAGGAACATTCTTTCTTAGGCAGTGAAGGCAATTTATCACACAAAGCAAGCATTTGTTCTAATGATTGGCACTTAAGTTGCAAGTCATTATTCTCCTTTTCTATTTGAGCTACTATACGATTCAAATTACGTACAGCAGGTAAATGCAAATAATAATCGTGCAAAGAATTTTGACCTAAAGAATTTTGAGGTTCTACTTTTTCATCTAAAGAATTTTGACCTAGAGATTCTGTCTCAAAGAAAACAGTTAGTTCATGTGCTAGGTCTTCACGGAAAATATTAACAGAACATGCAGGTAAAGCAGGTAGAATTGGTTTCACATCAAAAGTTGGTTCATCAAACACCTCATCTATATTAACAATGCTAGAACTAGGTTTGTTAAACACATCATTCTCAAGCATTAAAATGTATTTCTCTAGCATGAGTGTAGGAATGTAAACCAATCTAAGTGTCGGCACATAATTAGCACATTGCACATTCTTTTCAGTTTCAACAAGTTCCTTCAAGAAATCAGGATTTGATTTACCCATTTTTGCATTAATTTTCTCATACATTAAGCTAATTTGATGGTATTTTTTAGATTTGTGATTAGAAATAATATCATCAAAATCAGCATCAGAAGAATGCACAAAATACGGTGGTAAACCAGCTTGAAAGTAATCAGAATGATATAATCCTGGAATCTTTTTGGAAGCTCTATCTAAGATCTTAGGATCTTCAAAACCCAACCTCCACTTTTCTCCATGAATCGTTTTTGGTCTATTCATGAAAATCGTTTGTTTTGAAAGTTCCATATCCATGATAGCTTTGGATTGCTCTGTTCGATAGAGTTTTTCCTCATATCGAGCAAGTTGAGCTTTCATTAGAACATACTCTTTTGACAATGAAGAGATTTCAGTGTCTTTTTCAATTATTGCGTTTTCCAAATGAATAATTTTCTTGTTTAGCTTTGAAAGTGTGGGTTCATGTTGGTTTTTTAAATCAGAAAGATCTTTTTCTAAGAATTAAACTTTTTCTGCAAGTCGTTCAGATTTTAAACGATAATCAATTCGTTCGACTTTAATCGGATGAATTGTCTTTTTAAGAACTTCCAACTCAGATTCCGAGGAGCTGAGTTGGATGGTCAACTTTTGCAATTCCGATTGTAATTTGGATGAAGATGGTTTGGTCACAGAAAGTTTGATTTTATCTTTTAAAACCTTGTTTTCAGATTTTAAGCCTTTGACTTCTTTTGACATTGAGACCAGATTCTTCATCAAGTCATTTTGCATTTTTATAAAATCAGGTGAGATTTCAGTTTATTGTACCTCATCATCGTCAGATATTGAGTCAGAATTCTTCAATGCTTCCTTAGCTTTGATGAGCTTAGTCACCTTGCAAACATTTGCATGTTCCACCTCTGAGTCTGAATCATCAGTCCAGTTAAACCAAGTATCATCAACCGCTCCCCCAGTTTCCACAATCTTAGCCATCAAAATTTTCTTATTGTAGTAAGCTGTGTCCTTCTTCTTAGGCATCTTGCACTCACGAGAGTAATGACCAGCTTTGCCATAATTGAAATAGATTGAGTCTTCCTTCTTGGAATCATCAGCACGTTGTTGTTTGGATTGATCAGCTTTCTTGTAGTACGAGGAAGATGATGCGTGTTTGCATTGATTGCTTGATTTGCCTTTAAACTTGTGTTTGTTAAAGGCGTTTGTGAACATGGCTGCAATCTTGACTAATTCAAAGTGTGAATCATCAACATCAGAAAGATTCAACTCTTCAAAATCAGTTGATTCTTCAACAAGCTCTTTCTTGGACAAGCTTTTGGAAAATGATTTTCTCTTCTTTTTAGCAATTAGAGCAAGAGGATCACTTGGAGATGACTCTTTCCTTCCTTCTTGAAGTTTAGACACCTTAGGTTGGTAATGCATAAGAACTACAACAAGCTCATGAATAGTCAACTTGTCAATCTCTTTGGTAGATCGAACAATAGTTCCATAAGGAAGCCAATCAGCATTGAGCTTTTTGAGGAATTTCATGTTGACTTCAGCATGTACTTTTACAATCTTACACCTTTTCAACTCATTAAGAACACCATTGAAATGACGGTAGGTATCCTTGAGTTGTTCTTCTGGTTCCTGTTTGAAATCTTCATACAATCCTAGAGCCTTATTCAATTTAGTAACGTCTGACATGTCATAACCTTCTTGTTGTCGTTTGATCTCATCCCATATATCTTTTGCAGTAGTGTTGCTATCAACATTTTCAAATAGCTCATATGGGATAGCTTGCATGACAATATTCTTAGCCTCTATGTCACCCTGAGCTCTTTCACGTTTATCACCAGAAAGTTCATAGACTGGAATTGGCATACCAGTATCCGGATGAAAAGCAACAACTGGACCTTCTCTCAGAGAAGCCCAAATATGTTTAGCTTTCTCACCCTTATAGTCTATGTACTGAGTAATACGATGAAGCCACTGAGTGTACTTGCCATCAAACAACACTGGAGGTCAGGAATCTGATCTAATGATAAGAGTATCTTGTGTAGACATCTTAATTTGAGGTAGATTCGGTATAGATTCGGTATTAAACAAAATCTATGATCAGGGTTCAGTATAAAATCTAAAAAAAATGTCAGATTCGGTAACAATTCGGTAAACCAGATTCTGTATCAGAAACTGATAAGAATCACAAGTAACACACCTAAATTCGGTATGGATTCGGTAACCACACAACTTGAAGCTTCAGTACACTTAAAATCAAAGAATTAAGTAAAACCGAGATTCTGATTCGGTATTTGACTTGGTAGTCAAATTCTGTAAAATAATATGTGTAAACTCAATACAATTCCCTTGAATTAGATTCGGTAACCTTGCTGCACAAGAAAACAAGTTAGTAACAAACAGAATATCAATGATACCGAAGATTCAGGATACCGAATGTCAACTGTAGCAGTTGACAATGCCGAGTCTAAGTCTAAAACTTAGAAATATAACAGAATCCTTTCTCAAACCACACCAATTAGCTACGTATGATCAAACCGAATGTGATAGAATCACAAACACACCACAATCTGCAACACTTAAGATGAATTTGCAGTAATGAAGCAGATTCGGTATGACAGTTACGATACCGAGTGTTGATCAAATCTTTAAAACTTGAAGAATTGAGAAAATTGAACTGACAGAAATGTGATTTAACACCTCACGAACATAACTGAATCTTTAAATCTTCACAAAACACCAGAATCAAGCTTGAATTAAGCAATACCGAGAGTTTTAGCCACAAACTCTAAAAATCAACTTGATTCTCCATAATTAAAGTTAAAAAGCTGTAATGATGATCGAAACTCTTTCTAATAGACCTAATACACCTTCGCTAAACTTATCACAAGAATTTGAACGTCAAATTATCAAATTCGATTATACTGAATATGATTCATTTTACTGAGAGTATTCAGATTCTGTAATCTACAATCTCTGGATCGATATAGTGATGTAGAATCACTTCCTGGAAGCTCTGATACCAAATGATAGGTCAGATCATGTTGAGATTGAGAGAAAAGATAAGATAGAGTGAGATTCGGTATATAGGAAGAAGACTCGGTATGAGAGAGAATCGGTAAAATTACATTCCACAGCTTCTAGAACTCGGTTACAATATAATGGCTATCTAATTAGGACTACTTAGGTTCTTTATATAGCCCTCTTCTAAGGAACCTTCATTTAAAGCTTAATTCACATTAACACTATACAACTTCGGGGTCCTAATAGTATATACATGTAGTGTTATAATATGTATTCATACACTTTTTAAAGACTTCAAGACACTTATCAAAATACTTCTACTTAACAAAAATGCTTATAATTACATCCTCGTTCAGTTTCATCAACAATTCTACTCGTATGCACCCGTATTCGTACTCGTACGATACACAGCTTTTAGATGTATGTACTATTGGTATATACACTCCAATGATCAGCTCTTAGAAGCCCATGGGAGTCACCTAACACATGTGAGAACCATCATTTGGCAACTAGCATGAAATATCTCATAAAATTACAAAAATATTAGTAATCATTCATGACTTATTTACATGTAAACAAAATTACACATCCTTTATATCTAATCCATATACCAACAACCAAAAGTACCTACAAACACTTTCATTCTTCAGTTTTCTTCATCTAATTGATCTCTCTCAAGTTCTATCTTCAAGTTCTAAGTGTTCTTCATAAATTCTATAAGATCTAGTTTCATAAAATCAAGAATACTTCCAAGTTTGCTAGCTTACTTACAATCTTGTAAAGTGGTCATCCAACGTCAAGAAATCTTTCTTATTTACAGTAAGATATCTTTCTAATATAAGGTAATACTCATATTCAAACTTTGATTCAATTTCTATAACTATAACAATCTTATTTCGAGTGGAAATCTTACTTGAACTTGTTTTCGTGTCATGATTCTGCTTCAAGAACTTTCAAGCCATCCAAGGATCCTTTGAAGCTAGATCTATTTTTCTCATTTCCAGTAGATTTATCCACAAAACCTGAGGTAGTAATGATGTTCATAACATCATTCGATTCATATATATAACTACCTTATTCGAAGGTTTAAACTTGAAATCACTAGAACATAGTTTAGTTAATTCTAAACTTGTTCGCAAACAAAAGTTAATCCTTCTTACTTTACTTTTAAAATCAACTAAACACATGTTCTATATCTATATGATATGCTAACTTAATGATTTAAAACCGAAAAACACGAAAAACACCGTAAAACCGGATATACGCCGTCGTAGTAACACCGTGGGCTGTTTTGGGTTAGTTAATTAAAAACTATGATAAACTTTGATTTAAAAGTTGTTCTTTTGGGAAAATTATTTTTCTTATGAACATTAAACTATATCCAAAAATCATTTTTAAACTCAAAGTGGAAGTATGTTTTCCAAAATGGTCATCTAGACGTTGTTCTTTCGACTGAAATGACTACCTTTATAAAAACGACTTGTAACCTGTATTTCTTACTATAAACTTATACTTTTTCTATTTATATTCATAAACTTAAGTTCAATATGAAACCATAGCAACTTGAAACACTCAAAACGGATTTAAAACAAAGAAGTTATGGGTAAAACAAGATTGGATATTTTTGCTTGTTGTAGCTACGTGAAAATTGGTAACAAATTTATATTAATCATATCCTAGCTAACGTATATTGTATTATACATGTATTCTAATATATTATGTAATCTTGAGATACCATAGACACATATGCAAATGTTTTGACATATCATATCGACCCATCTATGTATATTATTTGGAACAACCATAGACACTCTATATGCAGTAATGTTGGAGTTAGCTATACAGGGTTGATGTTGATTCCAAAAATATATATACTTTGAATTGTGATCTATCCTGAAACGTGTATACACTGGGTCGTGGATTGATTCAAGATAATATATATCAATTTATTTCTGTACATCTAACTATGGACAACTAGTTGTAGGTTACTAACGGAGACAGCTGACTTAATAAACTTAAAACATCAAAATGTATTAAAAGTGTTGTAAATATATTTTGAACATACTTTAATATATATGTACATATTTATTATAGGTTCGTGAATCGACCAGTGGCCAAGTCTTACTTCCCAACGAATTAAAAATCTGTGAAAGTGAGTTATAGTCCCACTTTTAAAATCTAATATTTTGGGATGAGAATACGTGCAGTTTTATAAATGTTTTACGAAATAGACACAAGTAAATGAAACTACATTATATGGGTGAATGATCGAAGCCTAATATGCCCCTTTTTCTTGGTAGCCTAAGAATTAGTAAACCGATCTACTAATTAACGCGAATCCGAAAGATAGATCTATTGGGCCTAACGAATCCCATCCAAAGTACCGGATGCTTTAGTACTTCGAATTCGTTTTTATCATGTCCGAAGGATTTCTCGGAATGATAGGGGATATTCTTATATGCATCTTGTTAATGTCGGTTACCAGGTGTTCACCATATGAATGATTTTTATCTCTATGTATGGGATGTATATTGAAATATGAAATCTTGTGGTCTATTATTATGATTTGATAATATATATGTTAAACCTATAACTCACCAACATTTTTGTTGACGTTTTAAACATGTTTATTCTCAGGTGATTATTAAGAGCTTCCGCTGTTGCATACTAAAATAAGGACAAGATTTGGAGTCCATGCTTGTATGATATCATGTAAAAACTGCATTCAAGAAACTTATTTTTGATGTAATATATTCTTATTGTAAACCATTATGTAATGGTCGTGTGTAAACGGTATATTTTAGATTATCATTATTTGATAATCTACGTAATGCTTTTTAAACCTTTATAGATAAAATAAAGGTTATGGTTGTTTTAAAAATGAATGCAGTCTTTGAAAAACGTCTCATATAGAGGTCAAAACCTCGTGACGAAATCAATTAATATGAAACGTTTATAATCAATATGAACGGGACATTTCACCCATCATGTCCGATCGAGTGTATGTGGTTATTTATAGGTACGTCCAATTGTAAATCTTTATATTAAATTAACGAACTATCATTCAATTAAACAAATATAAAGCTCATTAATAGCCCATAATCTGATTTTCACAAGTGTCGGTCTTTTGTCCAAACCCTAATTATGGTACAAAGCCCAATAACCCCGTCTTTAATATTTAGTCTAACATCATGATTACTTCGATTTAAATAAGCATAATAATAACTTAGCTACGAGACATTAATTTAAAAAGTTTGAACATAACTTATAATGAGTATTAACAGCGTAGCGTTACACGGACAGAATTTTGACTTATACACTTACAACATTCGCTAACATAACCTTATTATTATTAATCTTAAATTAAAATTAAAATTATATATATATATATATATATATATATATATATATATATATATATATATATATATATATATATATATATATATATATCGTGATAGAGAGATTGAAAAAGAGTGAATAAAATCGATCAGAATGCGTGACCTTTTATAGGCCCACGTTTCACTGTAGAGCTCCGCGAGTGCGGATGTTTTCTTCATAAAAGCTCCCCGAGTGCGGAGGTCTGGAATCCAGCTCACCAAATGAATTCAACGTGGGCTGCTTTGATTAAAATAATATATAATACATATATATATAATTAATTATATATAATATTATATTCTTGTGCATAGTTGACTTGTAATTTTTGGTCCGTTGCGTCGCGCATTGAAAGTTGATTCATGTCTCGGTTCCGGATTTTCGAACGCCTTTTTGTACAATTTAATATCTTTTACTTTGTGTTTCACCGCTTGTACTCTTGTAACTTTTAGACGTTTCTCATCAATAATTTGAACCACTTAGATTGTACTTTGTACTTTTTAGCTTTTTGGTCGTTTACGTCTTCAAATCGTCGAATCTGTCTTTTGTCTTCACCTTTTATTATTTAAACGAATATAACTTGTAAATAGAACAATTGCAACCAAAAGCTTGTCTTTCTTGAAGGATAATGCTATGAAATATATGTTTGTTTTTAGCATTATCAAATATTCCCACACTTGAGCTTTGCTTGTCCTCAAGCAATATAGAACTTGAATATAGCTTTACAAGAATCACTTCTTTATTCTTCACACTTTGTACATCAGTGATTTCTATACGGCGGTATGAACAATGGTAGTAACATTGTGGTTTACAGTCCCACATGACTATGAAAATTTAGATCCTTTAAGGAAATTGGATCTTTATGAAAACATTTGATCTTTTGAAAATTCAATATAGCTTTTACACTAGATAAGTTTTCCAGAATAACCCTTCACCGGTGTTTGCAAAATTGTTTTTGTGGGTTTTGTGGGTTTCAGATTTGAAAATTTTAGCTCAAAACTTGCGGTTTTGTGTCTCCCACTTGCTAACCTAGTATTGGGAAAGCAACACTTCCAGTTTACTTGCTCCGTATATTACCTTTCGGTAAACTACCGTCCGGTTGTAAAAGAAAGTGTTGAACAAGCAACTGTTAAGGCAATGTCCCGTGACATGCTTTTGATTATGATCTATATCGTGTCGGATGCAATTACTATCCTTTGTAGGAGCAATAGTAAAGATCACCCTATAGTTTTTCGGTCTGGCACAAGGTCCTGTCTTTGACCATGCTATGTAACCACTGTTCTTACGGTTGACACCCGATTTGGTTCAGGTGACCTAATGAATTTCAGGTGAATTCCTAGGATTTTACGTTCAATGGTAATGAACGCATTGAAAATGGGTTTTCAGAAAACAAATCGGTTTGTAATTTGATCAAAATATTTTCTCGTTCAAGCTCGAGTTTGGATATCATCGAATTCCATGAGTTTGTAATTCTTAATCTTTAAGGTCAATCTCAAGGATTGAGTAATATCAGGCTTACAAGCTGATTTTTGATCTTTAAGGAGATTATCCTTTCTGAGGATCTGATTCATTAGTCTTATAAGCTAATTTACATGGTGCTCCCATTGTACGAGACAGATCCTCTCATGGTTACGATAAGTCTGACCACTTGGAGACCCTGTTTGATGCTGAGGTCCATGGATTTCCAGCTGATTTTCGAGAAAACTCTTCAAGGTTTTTCGTAGACTCTACAACTAGTCTGGATGACAACTTCCTGACCTAAATCAAGAAGCGCGTGTATTTTTCTCTCGGAAGACTTTACTTCCTCTTAAATCAAGTGGCACATTTCTTTCAAATATATTATAAGAAATCGGGTAAAACTGATAAAATTGTCCAAAACAAAAGTATCTTCAATTATTTGTACAAAAATATGTGATATATGTTCTAAATAACTTGGTAAATTTTTCCACACATGGCTTTTATTTTCCTTTCTTTGCCTTTTTATTTTCCTCTATTCAATTTTAAATGAATTCAAGCGTTTTGAGTTGTTTCTCAATTTATGTCCTTTTCGAGGTAACAATAATTTCGGTGTTAACACCTAGTTTTATCGTTCATAAATATGTATAAACATAATTTTGAGTTCAATTAGTTGAAAATTTTGAGTTATGTTACTAGAATTGAGTAGTCAGTATATAAGACTAGGGCTGTTTTTTTATTATCAGAGAGCACTAGATTTTAATACAACTACTGCGTTACTAGTATTTTTAATGGTAACCAAGTGTATAAGTCAAAGATTTTAAAAATCTGAAAGAATTTAACCCCTTCCCACACTTAAGATCTTGCAATGCCCTCATTTGCAAGAAATCAGTACAATTTAAATTATTGCGGGTGATTAGCGTAGAAAAATGATTAAATTTTACCAAAGTTTCCAAACATATTGGCGTTTGTTTGTGTTGAATGATAAATGGTGCACATCATTTGTTCATTCCTGCAGTTGTTATTTCATATATATTTTGCATCTTGTCGTCAAAATTAGTTGCTTTTGCTGAACTTAATGTCAGTCTTTGAAAATGCGCTGTTTTACCCTGTTTTGTACATGAGATAAACTACAAACATATATATACATATTTTTGAAGTTGGGTATATCACCCCACATTAAAAAATTATTAAAAATCTAATAATAAAAGTTAGAAAATTATAAAAACTATTATAGTATCAAAAGAAATATTAAAAGTATAAAATTACAAGTTACCAAATAAATAAAAAGAAAATTAGGGTTGATGAGGATGGTGCCAGTATGGATCCCATTCATAGCCGTATGTGCTGTAGAATGTTTGAGCTGGGTCATATGTAGGGTACGGTGGTCGGGTCTGTATAGACCAGGGAGGAAATACGGGCATTGGAGTAGGAATATAGTTTGTATTTATGTGTGCACAATGACTTATGATTTGGTTTTGATGATACTGCCAATCTTGAAATGCTCGTTGTCTAGCCATTTCATACTCATGTTGAGCCATAAAAATTTGCATTTCTGTCATCTGATTCCCCCCTCCCGCATTACCTTGCTGCTGATCTCTTTTGACCTGTAGATGCTGCCCATCATATGGTGCTGCAGCGTTATGTCGTTTCTTTAAAACCTTAGCACCATGATATACTTTCAAACCAATTGTATCACAGGGTTATAGTGCTGCAATTATTAATCCCCCATGACTTCTATCGACACCGAGATACTCAACAATTAAAGTAACAAAGATACCACCTCCTACCATTAGGCCGTATACTCCTAACCATAGCCGATAAATAATAACTCACACAATAAGGTATACTAACAGCGCTCTGTGGGTCTCGAATACACATGAGATAAAATAAATCATTCTCATTTACTTTCTCTTTGTTCTTACCTCGCTGTGTAATCGAGTTTGCTAAGAACCTATGGATTACTCTTAGCTTAGCTCTATCAATATCAGTATAAGAGTTATTCCCCCCACGAAATCGGTTATGCCTAGTCATTCTACTCCATATTCCATTCATATCAAAATTTTCATCAACCCTCCTACCATTAACTTTCAACCTTTGACAATCAGTAGATGCTAGTTCCTCAGGCGTATATATACACAAAGCCTGAGCCATGTCTAATAGAGACATATGGCGCATCACACCTCCTAATAAAAATCTAATAAAAATACGATCGGTTAAGGTAGCTACCCGATCATTTATTTCAACACTACATAATAATTCCACACACCATTCTCTATATACACGCATACGTATATTAAATAAACGTTCCCAATCATTAAAAGTAGAATTACCATACCTTTGTGTAAGTAATTCTCTGATTGGACCGGCCAATCCCACTGTTTCTAACGGTTACCAATCTATTACCCTGGGTACTTCAACAACATTAGACTGAAGGGTGTGCAAGTTCCTCTAATATTTTGGATAATTTATCCAATGTCGATCAAACCTTAAATTAGCATGTAAATCTGCCAATTCTATATTTGAATATGAAATGAATTGATGCGGTAGATTTCGTCTATATTGGTCGTTAATCTCATGTTCTTCTGCATTCTCAGGAGGAGCATTGTGAGCCTGAGATGCGGATGAAGATTCACCCCTTTCAGTCTGCAAAACACATTAAACACAATTTTTTTGCATCCAAATATGCATTAGTGTTAGCAAAATCATAAATCAAAACAATCATAATGACATGTTTAATCCATATTAAACTTTATAAGCATTTTCACAATATTAACAATTCTACACTTTTACAAATAAACATACATGAAAATGTATACAATGTTCTTTAGCTTTTATCTCAAATAACATGTCAAAATAATCATTACTAGCAATTAAACAAGTTCCAAATGGCATTCATATCAATTAAATTGAGTTCATGCATTTTTGACTCAAAAAGTCTACTTTAATACTTGAAAATCATGTTTTGGATCAAAGTTTTGATCATTTAACAACCTAAACATGTTACACTACTCAATTTAGTATAAACTAACAACAAAATTCGTCCATAACCCGTTTATATCAAAAAGCCCCAATTTTGCTCAAGAACACAAACCCTAGATTACTCAAAATTTGAAGTTTAAGGCTTCTAATCATGTTAAATAACATCAATCTAGGTTATACAAGCATAATACACAAACAATTTAAGCATAATTAAACTAGAAATCAGCAAAATCAAATTAGGTATAAATTTATTCAAGAACACTAAAAATCCGAATTAAAGAGTGTTTAGATGTAGAAATTACCGATCACCTTGAGAAACTTCTTGGTAGGATCCTTCTCAACATAATTTTAGCAAAAAAATTGATGTTTAACGGTGAAAAATCACGATTTTTAGAGTGTTTTGTGTGTGTTTTTCGCAGAAAATATGGGTGTGGGTGTGTTGGGGACTGGTCTGTTCGACCAGTTAACCCCATCTAGATTTCGATACCTCCGCGAGTGCGGATGTGGGACCTTATCAAGTACCGCGAGTGCGTTTTTTTTAACCTTTAACTAATAAAACATAAATTAATAAATTTTAAAAATTTATTTCTTTTAAGAATGAGGGCATTTCGGATCAGTGTCCTAGTCCGTCTCTCGACAAAATTTTAAAATTTGTCATTTTAAAGCGTTTGTTTTAAAAGCAAAGATTTTTTTGGGGTTTTTAAATGTTTTTGACATACTTTAAATCAATAAGATTAAAAATAATGATAACAAAATTTCTCGTCCCGTCCTCGGGTAAAGCAATTTCGGTTCAACGACCTAGTCTTCAACTCACGACGAATTTTTAGAAATCACATTTTTAACTTAATGAAATAAAGTACATTTTTGTTTTTAAATTCACACCAAGCTTAAATTTAAAATGCATAAAATTAAAAATTCATTTAAATATAATTAATATTTTTAATTTTACAAACTTATATTAAAAATAGTAGTTTAAAATATTTACAAACTTAAATATATTGTTTTTTTTACAAAAATTTACATTAATAATTTAATATTTATATATTAATTTTAAAAACAAGGTAAAAATTAAAATAAAAAATCTTTTTGGTCTTTTATCCCACTTTAATCAATCAAATATTAACAAAAATATGCGCCCCTCTTTTCGGTAAAGTAATTTCGGTTCCATAACCTAGTTTTACTCCTGACGAATTTTTGAAATATTTTGGGTTGATTAATTAAAGATATTTATACCTTAAGAATAAACGGTAAATTTCGCAATGATGTAATAAATTTTTGTATGATATCAATAATTTCGGTTTCGCATACCTAATTTTATTGAATACCAATTTAATACTTTATAGCGAACGATTCAGCGTTTATTATCAAAAGGTTAAAAGCAATAAAAATAAAAATAAAAACTGTACATTCTTACCTGTGAGATAGAATTCTCAGAGACCTGCTTTAGCCGACTCATAGGAGAGTCGTGTGATTTGGTTTTCCATAGCTACATAAGCGTAACCTCGATTCTTCAATATCTTTTCTTCTAAACATATGAACGGTCCTTCTCTGCATAGAGTAACAAATTCGGTATTTGAATATGTTTGATTGTTTGAACATTTACCTTCGTGTGACCATTTTACGCATTTATAACATCTTTCAAGGTGTCGTGCTCTTCTTTTTGTTGCGGATTTTGATTTTCCTTTTCCAAAATGTATCTTATGATGATCTTTTCTGAGTTCTTTCCTCACTTCGTCCATTTTGCCTCTTATAAATTATACCACTTCACTTGGGAGTGTGTCATTATTACGTTTAGTAATCATAGCGTGTATTAGTAGACCATGGTTCAGATCAAAGGAATTTTTTATCTCGTAAAACCTAAAAAGTAAAAATTCAGAATGGAGGGAGAAGACTAGTTCTTTAGGGTCTGCTAGGGAAAGACCATTCGGATTCCATTCTCGAGAACTACATGAAAACAGAATATCTAACTCTAACAGAAATACATATTACCCTAAAAAGATTCGAATTTTCCCACACTTAGTTAGCCGTGGTGTCGAAATTGTGATTAACTTCATCTTCAACTTCCATTGGATTATCTATGTAATGTTTAACTCTGTGACCATTAACTTTAAATTCAATCCCATTTGAATTTATCAACTCTACTATTCCGTACGGGAAAACTCTTTTGACTATGAATGGTCCAGACCATCTTGATTTCAATTTTTCAGAAAATAGCTTGAATCGTGAATTGAAAAGAAGAACTCTATCTCCTTCTTTAAATTCTTTTGAACTTCTGATTCTTTTATCATGCCATTTCTTCATTCTTTCCTTATAGATTAACGAATTTTCTTATGCTTCATGTCTCAATTCTTCTAATTCATTTAGTTGACTTAACCGTAGACGTCCGGCTTCATGTAAATCAAGATTACATGTCTTCAAAGCCCAAAATGCTTTGTGCTCAATTTCTATTGGAAGGTGACATGTTTTTCCGTAAACGAGTCTAAAAGGTGTGGTTCCAATTGGAGTTTTGTAGGCTGTTCTAAAAGCTCAGAGTGCATCCTCCAATTTCATGGACCATTCCTTCGGATTTGATCCTACGGTTTTCTCTAGAATACGTTTTAATGCTCGGTTGGTGTTTTCAACTTGTCCACTTGTTTGTGGATGATAAGCGGTTGAGATTTTATGAGTTACTCCATATCTTTTGAGAACTTTCTCAAGTTAATTATTACAAAAATGAGTACCCGATCACTTATTAAAGCTTTCGGTGTTCCGAACCTTGCAAAAAGACATTTTAAGAAGTTGACTACAACTCGTGCATCGTTAGTTGGGAGAGCTTGTGCTTCCGCCCATTTAGATACATAATCAATGGCAACGAGAATGTAGAGATTATTATGAGGTTTTATGAAATGGACCCATAAAGTCAATACCCCAAACGTCAAATACTTCACATACTTGAATGACATTTTGTGGCATTTCATCACGTTGACTTATTTTTTCGGCCCTTTGACAAGCATCACAGGATTTACAAAGAAGGTGTGCGTCTTTGAAAATTGTAGGCCAATAGAATCCAGCGTCGTAGACTTTTCTTGCTGTTAGTTAAGGCCCATAATGCCCTCCTGTTGGTCCTGTGTGACAATAATTTAAGATTTGACTAGCTTCATCTCCGAATACACATCGGCGTATTATTCCATCGGGACCACTTTTAAACAAATGTGGATCTTCCCAAAAATAGTGTTTTATATCACTAAAGAATTTCTTTCGTTTTTGGTACGACAACCCTTTTTCAAGGAATCCATATACTAAATAGTTTGCATAGTCTGCAAACCATGGAATTTTACTATAATCAATCTTCAAAAGATATTCATCAGGAAAGTTATCTGATATTGTTGATTCATTTAGAACTTCTAATTCAGGATTTTCAAGACGAGAAAGATGATCAGCGGCGAGATTTTCTGCTCCCTTTTTGTCTCGGATTTCAATATCGAACTCTTGTAAGAGTAAGATCCAACGGATTAATCGTGGTTTGGCATCTTCTTTCGAAAATAAGTATCTAAGAGCAGAATGGTCGGTATAGACCACCGTTTTAGCTAGAACTAGATATGAACGAAATTTTTCAAAAGCAAAGACAATAGTAAGGAGTTCTTTTTCAGTAGTTGTGTAATTCGTTTGTGCTCCTTGTAATGTCTTACTAGCAAAATAAATAGGTTGAAATCGTTTTTCAATCCTTTGTCCTAAAACTGCTCCCATTGCAAAATCACTTGCATCGCACATGAGTTCAAATGGTAGATTCCAATATGGAGTTATCATGATCGGCGCATTAGTGAGTTTTTCTTTAAGAATATTAAAAGATTTGATGCATTCATCTGAAAAGATTAATGGAGCATCCTTTTTTAGGAGTTTATTCATATGAGTGGCAATTTTAGAAAAATCTTTTATAAAACGTCGGTAAAAACCGACATGCCCTAGAAAACTCCTAACTCCTCTAACATTGGTGGGATGTGAAAGTTTAGCAATTACATCTACTTTAGCTCTATCCACTTCAATTCCTTCCTTTGAAATTTTATGACCAAGAATGATGCCTTCTCTAACCATGAAATGGCATTTCTCCCAATTAAGAACTAGATTTGATTGTTCGCATCTAATAAGCATTCGTTCAAGATTAACTAGACATGATTCAAATGTATCACCGAAGACTGAAAAGTCATCCATGAATACTTCCATGCATTCTTCTATCATGTCTTGAAAAATTGTCATCATGCACCTTTGAAAGGTTGAAGGGCCTTGAAAAGTCCAAATGGCATGCGTTTGTAAGCAAAAGTACCATAAGGGCACGTGAATGTGGTTTTCTCTTGGTCCTCGGGTGCTATTGTAATTTGAAAATATCCGGAGAAACCGTCAAGAAAACAATAGTAACTGTTTCCGGCTAATCTTTCCAACATTTGATCAATGAAAGGTAAGGGAAAGTGATCTTTTCTGGTGGCGTCATTTAATTTTCTATAATCAATACAAACACGCCATCCGGTTACAGTCCTTGTGGGAATAAACTCATTTTTCTCATTTTTGATGACAGTCATGCCACCTTTCTTAGGTACGCATTGAACTGGGCTTACCTATGGAATATCAGAGATTGGATAAATTAAACCTGCATCTAGCAGTTTAATAATTTCTTTCTTAACAACATCTTGCATATTAGGATTTAGTCTTCGTTGGCGTTGCACATACATTTTATGACCTTCTTCCATAAAGATTTTATGTGTGCAATATGAAGGACTTATGCCTTTAATATCATGAATCTTCCATGCAATAGCTGGTTTATGAGCTTTTAGCACATAAATGAGTTGAGATTTTTCATTTTTCGTAAGAGAAGACGATATTATTACAGGTAATTCAGATTCACCATGTAAATACGCATATTCCAAATGGTTTGGAAGTGGCTTTAACTCTAATGTAGGTGGTTCTTCTATCGATGATTTATATCGATATCTGTCTTCCTCTTTTAGCATTTGAAGTTCTTCTTTTGTTGGTTCATATTCATTAGCCATAAGTGTAGCTAACATTTCTGCTTTATCAATTGGTTCAGTTCCTTCTCCTAAAAAACATTCTCCTGTTCCTTGTAATTCTGAAAATTCTTGTAACAATTCTGCATGTGAATCTATAATTTGAATATTATAACATGTATCATCTGCAGATTGCGGTTGTTGCATGGCTCTATCAACAGAAAAGGTAACACTCTCGTCCTCTATAGCCGTGTTTAAGAATGGTCTTCCTAATATGAGAGGAACTCGAGAATCTTCTTCCATGTCCAAAATAACAAAATCTACTGGAAATACTAAAGTACCAACTTTAACTAGCATGTTCTCCATTATCCCTCTAGGATATTTTACTGATCGATCGGCTAGTTGTATGCTTATTCGTGTTGGTTTTAATTCTCCAAGGTCTAGTTTAGCGTATAGTGAATACGACATTAAATTTATACTAGCACCTAAGTCTGCCAATGCTTCTATTGAACTAAGACTACCCAGAAAACATGGAATTGTGAAACTTCCTGGATCTGATAATTTTTCTGGTATCTTATTCAACAGCACTACAGAACAATTAGCATTCATAGTAACAGCCGATAGTTCTTCCATTTTTCTTTCTATTTGTGATTAGATCTTTCAAGAATTTAGCATATTTAGGCATTCCTGAAATCACATCAATGAAAGGAAGATTAACAATTTTTTGTTTAAACATATCCCAGAATTAGGATTCCTCAGCTTCAAGTCTTTCTTTTCTCATTTTACTCGGGTAAGGAAGTGGTGGTTGCTATGGTTTAACATAAGGTTTAGCCTTAACTGTGTTCTCTTTATTAACCTTTTCAACTACCGGTTCTTTTTCCTTTTCTTGCTCAGATTGTGGTTCTTGTGTAGTAGGAATAGAGTCATCAGAAATTACAGGTATTTCAGGTGGTTTAAGTTTAATACCACTTCTTATGGTAATGGCTTTAGCTGTTTCATTCCGGGGGTTAGCATTTGTGTCGCTAGGTAGACTTCCGGGTTTTTTCTCACCTATCAACCTTGCTAGGTTACTTACTTCTTGTTCTAAATTTTGGATAGAAGCTTGTTGACTCCTAAATGCTTGAGCATTTTATTCATTAGTTTGTTTCTGAGATGTGAAAAATTGAGTTTGAGATTCAATTAGATTCGACATCATTTCTTCTAAATTTGGCTTTTTATCATCGGTTTGTGGTGGTTTATTTTGAAAAATAGGTCTTTGCTGATTGTAAGTATTATTGGATACTTGTTGATTGCTAGGACCTTGATGGTTGTTGTATGGAACATTTCGGTTATAATTCTGGTTTTGATTGTAGTTTGGTCTTGGCGGTTGATAATTATTTTGATAATTATTTCCAGGCCTTTGGTTTATATATGAAACATTCTCTCTTTGTTCCATTGTTTGTTCAATACTGAGACAATCTTTTGTCAAATGTGGTCCTCCACACTGCTCATAACTAATGCGTATTGAGTGAATATCTTTAGTCATCTTTTCCATTCGTCTCTCGATAGCATCTATCTTTGTGGAAATAGAATCGAAGTTATGGCTAGAATTGGCTCTAGCCGCTTTAGATGATCTAACGATATCTTTTTCTTGATGCCACTCATGTGAGTGGGAAGCAGTGTTATCAATAATTTTGTAAGCTTCAGTTGCGGTTTTCTTCATAATGGAACCACCACCTGCTATGTCGATGTCTTTTCGTGTAGTAATATCGCATCCTTGATAGAATATTTGTACTATTTGATAAGTGTCTAAACCATGTTGCGGACATCCTCTCAATAACTTTCCAAATCTTGTCCATGCCTCATATAATGTTTCATTTGGCTTTTGCGTGAACGTAACAATTTCTCCTTGAAGTCTCACGGCTTTAGATGCCGGAAAGAATTGTTTAAGAAATTTTTCAACTAAAACATCCAATGTATCAATCGCCCCTTCAAGTAACGATTCTAACCAATCTTTGGCTTCTTCCTTTAAAGTCCAGGGAAATAACATGAGATATATCTGTTCATCCTCCACTTCTCGGATTTTAAATAGTGTACAGGTCCTATTAAAGGTACGAAGATGTTCGTTTGGATCTTCCTTCAGTGCACCACTAAATTGGCATTGATTAGTTACCATGTGTAGGATTTGTCCTTTGATTTCATAATCTGGCGCATTAATGTCTGGTTGAGTAATTGCGTGACCTTAGCCAGTGCGTTTAGCTCTCATTCGGTCTTCCATACTTAGAGGTTTCAGATTTTCCATTATTGAATTTGTTGAATCTGAATCACTATGGGATTCTGATTTAAGGGTTTCTTCCTCGACAATCTCTGGATGAGTGATTTGTGGTTCAGGAGGAATGATTAGTGGTTCAGGATATCTGAATTGTCCCTGAATATCCTTCGGATTCTCAATTGTGAGGTTGGGTTTAAAAAAATGGATTATCGGAAATTTGAATTGGAGTACTTGGTCGACTAGATGACGATTCTATAGATAAATCAACGGCGACAATATTAGCTAGATGTCTTGATCGAGTTACAGGTGTTGAACGTATGAAAGGTGGTGAACGTATGAAAGGTGGTGAACATTTTGCTCGGTGCATTCACTGAATATCCTATTAGTTATAAAAATAAAAAGTATATAAGTTATCAAATTAATAGACTTTTCTGATTTTACCCACGTTTCGAAAAGCCGATAGATGCAGCAGGTAGCCAGGACCCTTTAAATTGGAAGCCCACAACTCGCCACTAACAAATCCAACTATTACTACGAATCAGAAAATTTTGGATGTCTATCAATTTAACCACTTAAAATAATTTTTCGTAGAAGTTTAAAGAAATTTTAGAGAAGAAATAGAAAATTCTATGTTCTAAAAACTAGAGCGTCGAGAAATAAGAAAGAAAAAAAAATGCGTCGGAAAATAAAAGGTTGAAAATAAAAAGTTGAAAAATAAGTGTCGATAAATAATAAAATGCAGCGTCGAAACTTAAAAGTCTAAAAACTAAATATTAAAAGTTGCGTTTAAAGGTATTAAAGCTAAAAAGGAATTCTATATCCAAAACGGCAATAACTTAAAAAGTACTAGAATCTTAAAACGACGTCGCAAAATTCTAAAGCACCTAAATCTTAGTCTAAAGAAAAAGCACTTAAGGGATTTTACGGCAAAGCCTAAAAATTTAGAGCTACTTTGGCAAAATACTAAGTTTAAAATTAGTTACGAACGATAAATATATAAATTATGATTAAACGATTCAAAATATACACAATATAAAAATAGGCTTAATGTTATAAAAATACAATTTTACAAAAATATTATTTTTATATTATTATTTTATAAAAGTATTAATTTTATAAGTAATAAAACTAATTAATACTTAATATTATAAATTAAATAATAAAACTAAAACTAATATTAAAAACTAATTAAATAATTAAACCCTAATTAGGGTTGATTAATAATAATAATTGATAATACTCCGTAATTAATGATGTACGATGTTGAAACCTGGCGTGTCAGAATAGGCTCCGCGAGTGCGGATTTTTTCTGCCCAGGAGCTCCGCGAGTGCGGAGTATGCAGGTTCAGAAGAGATGTAGGCCAGAAATCGCAGGTTCAGTTTTAATTTTATTTTTTTATTTTTTTTATTTTTAATTTTTACTTTATAATTTTACAAAATTTAAAATAAGTAATTTAAATACACTTATATTTTTAAGATCTAAAAAAATACTTTTATACTTTATAAAATATATATTTTCATTTTACCCTTTTTTATATCGTTTCGCTTCGGCGTTCCCCGGCAGCGGCGCCAAAAATACTTGATGTGTGCAGAGGTGTATACGAAATAGTTATATTTTTATTGCGAAATACTATTAAATACGATACAATTTTACACAAGTTATTTATTTATTTATAGAGTGGATATACCTAAACCTTGCTACAACACTATAGGCAGTGTACCTAATCGTACAGTAGTGTAGTTTTTAGTAAGTCCGGTTCGTTCCGCAGGGAGCTAGCCAAGTTTAACGCTATATTTTATTTTAAACTATATTTGTATATAAATATATATATAAGTAGTATTATTATTATTATAAAAAGGGCGTTTTACCCTTTAATGACCGGTTTGTCGATTTTAAAACTTAAGTCGCAATTAAAACATAATATAAAATATTAAAAATAAATATAACTTAATTTAAAGCGTAAAGTAAATAACGATAATTAAAGTACGATAATTAAAAGTGCGATAAATAAAATGACGATAATAAAATTTCGATAATTAAAAAGTACGATAATTAAAAGTATGATAAATAAAATGACAGTAAATAAAAGTGCGACGAGATATATAAAATAAAGGAATTATGCTTATTTAAACTTCCGTAATCATGATGTTTGACGTGTTGATTTTAGTTTATTACCATGGGTTAATTGTCCTTGTCCTGGATTATTCGATATGTCCATCTTGTTTTTGTCCATAACAGTCCATTAGTCATAAATATAAAGTGAGAGTGTCCTCGTTAAATTATCCTTATATCCGAAGTCAAATAATCCAACTAATTGGGGACTTAAACTATAATAAGGTTTTAATACTTTATTATCAATTACACCAAGTGTCCTTGCATGTAATCCACCCCTGTTTTAATGAGTCCATTGACTATTAATCCATTTCCGTGTCCGGTCAAATGAACGATTATTAGTACTTATAAATATCTCGCCCATCGTGTCTGATCGAGTGTATATGGTTATTTATAGGTACGTCTAATTGTAAATCTTTATATTAAATTAATGAACTATCATTCAATTAAATAAATATAAAGCCATTAATAGCCCATAGTCTGATTTTCACAAGTGTCGGTCTTTTGTCCAAACCCCAATTATGGTACAAAGCCCAATAACCCCGTCTTTAATATTTAGTCTAACATCATGATTACTTCGATTTAAATAAGCATAATAATAACTTAGCTACGAGACATTAATTTAAAAAGGTTGAACATAACTTACAATGAGTATTAACAGCGTAGCGTTACACAGACAGAATTTCGACTTATACACTTACAACATTCGCTAACATAACCTTATTATTATTAATCTTAAATTAAAATTAAAATTATAAATTATATATATATATCGTGAGAGAGATTGAAAAAGAGTGAATAAAATTGATCAGAATGCGCGACCTTTTATAGGCCCACGTTTCACTGTAGAGCTCCGCGAGTGCGGATGTTTTCTTCATAAAACCTCCGCGAGTGCGGAGTTCTGGAATCCAGCTCACCAAATGAATTCAACGTGGGCTGCTTTGATTAAAATAATATATAATATATATATAATTAATTATATATAATATTATATTCTTGTGCATAGTTAACTTGTAATTTTTGGTCCGTTGCATCGCGCGCTGAAAGTTGATTCATGTCTCGGTTCCAGATTTTCGAACGCCTTTTCGTACAATTTAATATCTTGTACTTTGTATTTCACGGCTTGTACTATTGTAACTTTTAGACATTTCTCATCAATAATTTGAACCACTTGGATTGTACTTTGTACTTTTTAGCTTTTTGGTCGTTTTCGTCTTCAAATCGCCGAATCTGTTTTTTGTCTTCACCGTTTATTATTTAAACGAATATAACTTGTAAATAGAACAATTGCAACCAAACGCTTGTCTTTCTTGAAGGATAATGCTATGAAATATATGTTTGTTTTTAGCATTATCACTTATCAACTTAGGCTTGAACCAAATCCCATAGAAGTTCTGCATAGTCAGGAGTCTCTACTCTTGTGAATGAGTAGAACAGCCTCAGTATTTCTACCGTCAAGCTGTCTTCAACAAGCATCTATCGATGATTGAGAAGATTACATACCACCTTGAGTGCAAGTATTTCTTCTGAAACTTAGCCGGTGGAACATTGGTAGCTCCAACATAACCAAGATCAAAGATTAATGTCATCATCTGCTGAGTAGCAGGGAAAGCAGGAGCATTCTGTTCAAGCGGAATCTGAAAAATCCTCCTGAAGTCAGCTTTTGTGATACTCCTCATCCCTTGTAGTCCTCTTAGCTCAAACTCAAATCGAGCTTGTGTACCCTATGGATTTGCAGCAGTATGTTGTGTAGCTTCCACAAACCTAATAGTTCTGTTCAGTAGCTCCAAATCTGTTACAGGTACACTGGCAGTTGAGCTTAGAGCAGGCCATAGTGTATGCCTCTCTAGTATTGCAGTCCAGTAATTGCAGGGAATGTTGCTTTCAGAGTTGATGAAGTGATTGTTCGCCATTTAGCTGTATAAATAAGAAATAGAAGACTACAAGATATTTAACATAAAGAACGTATCTCTATTCTTATTTGCCTTTGAAATCCTTTGTATTTTTCAAAGTTATTAATTTTTATGGTTTTTCTAAGTTATAAAAATCATTTATTCTAAATATGAACAAGGAGTTGACAAACATGACATTCATATAATATTCATTACAGTACAAAATCATCATGCAAAGTCAATTATATAACACAAAGAATCAGAACAACACTTAGTTAATTTTAAGTACAATCCAAGCAGATTCGGTAGTCATGAAAACTTGAGATTCTGTAACCAAATAAGCTTAAGTTTTCATACCAAAAGACTTAAATGAAGCATGTAAGATTTATCAAGTTGAAAATCTCAGATTTTGAAAGTACCAAATTATAGATTCGGTATAATGTCAAGAACAGATTCGGAATCTTCAAAAATCATACATAATTACCCAAACATGCATATTCAGTCTTATATCATGCAAAAACATAGTCACAATCAATTAACCACTCAAAAAAATTAGAGAAACATGTTAATGACTTGAACAGACTCGGTACTGTAGCAAGAACACATTCGGTATGTACAGAATCCATCAAATACTCAATTAAACATGTAATCAGACTCGGCCAATTGATAGATCAACTAATCTAACATATATTTGACAAGATTTCATGTTATTTAACCAAATCAGATGAGTTTAATCTTAAGAATTAAGAAATACGACTCAGATTCGGTATAAACAATATTTTTCAAAAATTAAGTGTCACAATCATGTTATTTGCTTGATTTTCTGGTTTATTAGTGTTCAATTATCTCAGGTCTACAACATGTGATATTTAAATTCAATTAAAACAAGAATATACCAAAGATTTGAAGATACAGAAAGACGGATTTGGTAGATTAGGCATACTCGGTAGGTTTTATCAGATTCGGTATGCAATTAGGTAAAAGTAAAGGAAAGTTTGACTTTGACCCTGCTATTTATAGATACCGAATATTTTAAAGACTTGGGCTTTACCGATTGGGCCTTAAATACCGAATGCAGTCCAATTTTAAATTTAGACACATTGCACTTCAAATTTTGACAAATATTTATCAAAAATTATTCAAGGTTATCACATTTTTAATGAAAAACATTTCTGAGACAATTTTTGAAAATTTTGAACTTACCGAATCTGCACTGTTGGTTGTCAAATTCGGTAGAATGCTAAAATTAGCATTTATTCAGTTAAATTCACATCTTTTTGGATTTTATCTTTTCCAATTTTTATGAATTTTATCAAAACAAGATTTGTACTTAGAAAATTTTGAATTATGTGTAAAGTACAAATCTTCAGTGATACCAATTGTTAAAACGGATTGCATACTGAGATGTATACAAGCCTTAGTGAATTTTTTCAGATAAAAACAAAAAATTTATGAAATTCATTTTTGAAAAAAACGATTTTCTTTTCATTTTCTCCCTTTTACTCCCCCTCAAAATGTGATATACAAGAAAGTAAATCACCATTTTGATATTTTCCGAAGAAAATGAATTAACTCCACCTTGAAATATGATATCAATGAGTTACCTCCCCCTTTTGTAACCATTGAAACTTAATCCCAGGAAGATAACATAGATCTAAAAGACTCCCCCTTAAAAGATGTTAACAAAAGCATAAGAAAGCAGTTGCTCCTCCTTGAAAGTATCTACTCCCCCTAAACACAAGATCCCAAGTATAAGTCCCAGCAGATCTAAGGAATGTCAAGCACTATACTCTACCATGCCAATCTCTTTGATTAAAAACTTTAGCCTAAGTTCATCTAAAGGCTTAGTGAACATGTCAGCTAATTGCACTTTGGTAGGTACAAAGTATAACTCTACATCTCCTTTTTCTACATGGTCCTTAATGAAATGATAATGAATATCAATGTGCTTAGTCTTAGAATGCTGGACCGGGTTGCTTGTAATTGCTATAGCACTTTGTGAATCACAGTAAATTGGGGTTTTAGAAATTTGAAAGCCATAGTCCAAAAGTTGAATTTGCATCCACAAAACTTGTGAATTACAGTGAGCTGCAGCAATGTACTCAGACTCAGCTGTTGATAAAGACATACATTTTTGCTTTTTGAATGACCAATTAACTAGCCTATTCCCCAACATCTGAATGGATCCAGATGTGCTCTTTCTATCAACATGGAAACCGCCATGATCCGCATCAGTATAAGCAGTGAGATTGAAATCGGCTCCATGAGGATACCAGATCCCAAGGTTAGGTGTACCTTTAAGGTACTCAAAAAATTCTAACAGCCGCTTTGGAGTGGGATTTCTTAGGGTTTAACTGAAAACGAACACAAACAGTTACAGCAAGTATAATGTCTGGTCTGCTTGTAGTCAGATACATTAAAGAAGCAACCATGTTTCAATAAAGCGTAACGTCAAAGGGTTCCCCATTAGCATTATCATCCAGTAAAGTCCTCATTGGGGTTGTCATTTGTTTTAAAGCAGTCATTTTAAAACATTTTAGCATATCATTGATATACTTTGTTTGACTGATAAAAATCCCGTTTGGTAATTGCTTTACTTGTAACCCTAAGAAGAAATTTAGCTGGTCAAGCATGCTCATTTCGAATTTGTTGGCCATAAGGTCACCAAATTCTTTGCATAAGGCCGGGGACGTGGAACCAAAAATAATGTCATCAACGTAAATTTGAACCAAGAGAATGTGACCGTGGTTTTTACAGATGAATAGCGTTGTATCAATCATTCCACGAGAGAAGCCGTTGTCCAACAAATACTTTGTTAAGGTCTCGTACCATGCACGCGGTGCTTGCTTCAGATCATACAATGCTTTCTCTAAGTAGTATAGGTGATTTGGATGAATGGGATCGACAAAGCCTTCTGGTTGATCGACATAAACTTCTTCTTGAAGATGACCGTTCAGAAAAGCAGTTTTGACATCCATTTGAAACACCATGAACTTCATATAAGAAACAAATGCAAGGAAAAGACGAATAGCCTCCATCCTAGCAACCGGAGCAAACGTTTCATCATAATCAATACCCTCTTGTTGTCGATATCCCTTGGCACAAGACGTGCCTTATTTCGAACCACAATTCCATCAGAATCCTTCTTGTTCTTAAAAATCCACTTAACCCCTATTGGTCGTTGACCCGTTGGTCTTGGAACTAATCGACATACTTTCAAACGATCAAATTGATTGATCTCTTCTTGCATTACTACCACCCAGTTCGGATCTAGTAAAGCTTTAGCAACCGTTGTTGGTTCAATCTTACTAAGAAAGGAAGTGTATAGACACATATTCCGAGTTGCCCTTCGAGTTGAGACTGGAGCAGATGCATCTCCAATGATAAGTTCAATTGGATGACTTTTAGTCCATCTATTGTTATGTGGAAGAGGTTGTACATCAGTGGTATCCATTGAAACATCAACCGTTGTTGACGTTGAGCTTTGATCCGCTTGATCTGATGTAACACTTTCCAATGGATTTAGTTGAGTATCTGGACAACTGGAGTTGTATTAACATATGTATCTTGAATTGGTTCAAAATTAGAATCAGGAGGTGGGAGGGAGGATGAAGAAGCAATGGGTGAATCAGTTGGTGTTGTATCTTCATCGAAAAGACTTGGTCAAGTATCCACAGTAGTTTACTGTGATGGTGTAACCGGTACGGCTTGAACATTCGAATTCCATTGAGAAGCATAAAGACTATCAAACAAGATATCCAGTTCCTCTATTGTTACCGTAGGAACAACCTTCTTCAAGAAAATTGAATTTTGCGCGGAAGAAGAAGTAGTCAGGTTAGGATCGGCTTTTGAACTGAGTTGTTGAAAAGCCATTCCCGATAACTCATTGAACCTTACATTAATTCTTTCCTTGATCGTCTTTGTCCGTTTGTGATGGACACGATAGGCAACTTTGTTCGAAGAATAACCGAGAAATATGGCCTGATCGCCATGAGGATTAAACTTTCCGAGGCTGTCAAAATCGTTAAGCACATAGCATATACAACCAAAGACACGGAAATATTTGACATTCGGGCGTCTACCATATAGTAACTCATAAGGAGTTTTATCAAAATGTTTATTAATGATACAGCGATTTTGGGTATAACATGAATTGGAAATGGCCTCCCCCCACATTTTCGGAGGTAGTTTGGAGTAAGCAAGCATCGTTCGAGCTGCTTTGCACAATGTACGATTACGTCGTTTGACTACTCCATTCTGTTGAGGGGTTCATGCAGCAGAGAACTGATGTTCAATGCCTTGGTCTTTCAAATAACTATCAAGCAGGTCATTCTTAAATTTCGTCCCTTTATCAGTTCGAATACTCTTAACATGTTTGTTAAAAGAGCGTTGATTCTTTTTAATGAACTCAATGATAATGGAGGGCGTGTCTGACTTATTCCTTAGATGGAAAATCCATGTAAATCGGGTATAGTCATCCACAATGACAAGCACATGTTTCTGGCTACCAAGGCTAGAAATACGCATGGGTCCACATTAGTCAGTTTCAGCTTACCCATCACACGTGATGGACACACATGATGCTTATCATATTGAAAGCATGGAATACCATCAACTAAGTCTTTAGAGACCAATCGATTAATACCCTTGTAATTCATGTGTGACATCCGGTGGTGCCATAACCATGAATTTTCCTTTGTTGAACGAGTAACCAAACACATGGTTGCATGTAAGGGTGCATCATTGAGGTTAATAGTATAAAGTAAAGCACAACGTTTACCAACAAGGAGATCGTTTCCATCGGTGGATTGCACCGAGCATTGACGACGTTCAAACAAAACCTTGAGATCTCCGTCACAAAATTAGCTGACACTAAATAAATAGCATCCCAAACCCTCAACATATGAGACCCATTTGATCGTTATGCCATTTTTCACAAAATCTCCATAACCCGTTATTGCTGCAATCTCATCGTTTCCAAAAGTAACCATTCCTAGGAATTTGTCAACGAAATTGACCAGCAAAGATTTATCGCCCGTCATGTGTCAAGAGCAACCGGAATCGATATACCAAACACAGACGTCGAAACCCTGAAAATGTTAATTTCCTAGAGTTTAGGTACCCAAAGTTTCTTAGGTCCTCTAACGTTAGTACCAACAATAAACTTTGGATCAACAATGAGATAATCACGTAAAGCATCATGAAATTTAGACAATAAAGCATCATTTAAAACCACATTACATGAAGCATCGTACACAATATCAAGTTTTACATCATTATCAGAAGTCTTAACACACAACTTATTCCAAGCAGATGTTTTGTTCACAGATGAAAATTGTAAGACATGAGATGATTTCCTACGTCGACTAGCAGATTGCTTTGGTTTGGTTGCTACTTTCTTAGTCGTGGACTTAGGAACCCATACAGACTTGTAAGTCAAATTTGGATTATGACCTGTGACACAAAAAACACCTCTGTTAGTTAGACGTCCAAACTTTTCAGTTGACACATGAGATGATTGATTTTGCAAAATTTCCAATTTGATTTTACGTTCCTTTGCATCATACTCACTCAAATCAGGTTTTGGACTCGTGTGTTGTGTTGACTTGACTGATTTCATTAAAAGACTTTCCTTTGATTGATTTGACATTTGAATCATAGGAATCTTTTCAGTTAACACAGAACCATTTTGAGAATGAACTCTCTTGACAACAAATTGGGTTGAAGGTGCAACTTTTAAAACACATTTACCAAATTGAGAATGTAGTAGATTTTGAAGAATAGTAATGGGTTTTGCATCCGTAGATGTTGTTTTTCCCTTCCCTTTCTTAGTAATCCCACCAACACATTCTGGCACATTGGTTTTAATAGTAGATGATTGCTTAAGTGTGTTAGCCTGTTTCAGTTTAACTATTTTTTGTTTTAAGCTCATAATCTCAAGACATAATTCCTCTGCAGACACTAGCACTTCACCTTCCTTAAAATCATAAGTACATTCTTTCTTAGGAAGTGGAGGCAAATTATCACATAAAGTAAGCATTTGTTATAAAGATTGACACTTAAGTTGCAAATCAACATTTTCCTGTTCAACTATACCTAATATACGTTTCAAGTTTCGTACAACAGGTATGTTTGAGTAAAATTCATTCAAAGGATCAATTATTGTGTCAAAATCTATCAAGTTTTCAACAGTTGGTTCATCTCGAGGTTCTATCTTTACATCTAAATTAGTTTGACCTAGGAATTCTGTCTCAAAGAAGACAGTTAGTTCATGTGCTAGGTCTTCACAGAAACCATTATCAGAACACGCAGGTAAGGCCAGTAGAATTGGTTTCACATCAAAATTTGGTTCATCAAACACCTCATCTATGGTAGTAATGCTAGAACTAGGTTTGTTAAACACTTCATTCTTAAGCATTAAAATGTATTTCTCTAACATGAGTGTTGGGATATAAACCAGTCTACGCTTAGGCACATAATTTTCCTGTTGCATATTCTTTTCAGTTTCAACAAGTTCCTTCAAGAAATCAGGATTTGATTTACCCATTTAACATTAATTTTCTCATACATTAAGCTAATTTGATTGTATTTCCTAGATTTGCAATTAACAATAATATCATCGAAATCGGCATCAAAAACATGCACAAAATGAGATGGTAAACCTGCTTGAAAGTAATCAGAATGATATAATCCTGGAATCTTTTTGGAAGCATTATCTAAGATCTTGGGATTTTCATAACCCAACCCCCACTTGTCACCATGAATTGTTTTTGGTCTATTCATGAAAATCGTTTGTTTTGAAAGTTCCATATTCATGATAGCTTTGGATTGATCTGTTCGATAGAGTTTTTCCTTATATCGAGCAAGTTGTGCTTTCATTTGAAAAGACTCTTTTGACAATGAAGAGATTTCAGAGTTCTTTTCAATCATGGTGTTTTTAAATTGAATAATTTTCTTGTTTAGCTTTGAAAGTGTGGGTTCATGTTGAGTTTTCAAATCAAAAAGATCTTTTTCTAGAAATTAAACTTTTTCTGTAAGTCGTTCCGATTTTAGACGATAATATGTCCTTTCGACCTTAATCGGATGAATTTATTTTTTAAGATCTTCCAACTCAGTTTCCGTAGAGCTGAGTTGGACAGTCAATCTTTGAAATTCCGATTGTAATTTAGATGAAGATGGTTTGGTCTCAGAAAGTTTGATTTTATCTTTTAAAATCTTGTTTTCAGATTTTAAACCTTTGACTTCTTTTGACATTCAGCTCAATTTCTTCATCATGTCATTTTGCACTTTTATAAAATCAGGTGGAATTTCAGATGATTGTACCTCTTCATCATCAGATGCTGAGTCTGAATTCTCCATTGCTTTCTTAGCTTTGATGAGCTTAGTCACCTTGCAAACATTTGCATGTTCCACCTCTGAATCTGAATCGTCAGTCCAGTTAAATCAAGTATCATCAACCGGTTTCAGCTCTCCCCCAGTTTCTACAATCTTAGCCATCAACATTTTCTTCTTGTAGTAGGCTGCATCCTTCTTCTTAGGCATCTTGCACTCACGAGAGTAATGACCAGCTTTGCTACAATTGAAACAGATTGATTCATCCTTCTTGGAATCATCAGCACGTTGTTATTGTTTTGAGTGATCAGCTTTCTTGTAGTACGAGGAAGACGACGAGTTCTTGCGTTGATTACTTGATTTTCCTTTGAACTTGTGTTTGTTCAAGGCTTTTGTGAACATGGTTGCCATTTTGACTAATTCAAGGTGAGAATCATCAACATCAGAAAGATTCAACTCTTCAGAATCAGTTGATTCTTCAACAAGCACTTTTTTGGGCAAACTTTTGGAAGTCGTAAATGATTTGTTCTTCTTTTCGACAATGAGAGCAAGAGGATCACTTGGAGATGACTCTTTCCTTCCTTCTTAAAGTTTAGACACTTCAGGTTGGTAATGCATAAGAACTCCAACAATCTCATGAATAGTCAACTTGTCAATCTCTTTGGTAGATCGAACAATGGTTCCATAAGGAAGCCTCATTGAGCTTTTTGAGAAATTTCAAGTTGACTTTAGCATTTACTTTTATGATCTTGCACCTTTTTAACTCATTGAGAACACCATTGAAATGACGGTAGGTATCCTTGAGTGGTTCATCAGGTTCCTGCTTGAAATCTTCTTAAAATCCTAGAGTCTTATTCAGTTTAGTAACATCTGACATGTCATAACCTTCTTGCTGTCGTTTGATCGCATCCCATATATCTTTTGCAGTGGTGTTGCTATCAACATTTTCAAACAACTCATACGGGATAGCTTGCATAACAATGTTCTTTGCCTCTATGTCACCCTGAGCTCTCTCACGTTTATCACCAGAAAGTTCATAGACTGGAATTGGCATACCAGTATCTGGATGATAATCTACAACTGGACCATCTCTCAGAGAAGCCCATATGTACTTTGGTTTCTGATAATGCTAAAAACGAAAATATATTTCATAGCATTATTCCTCAAGAAAGACAAGCTTTTAGTTGCAATTGTTCTATTTACAAGTAATATTCGTTTAAATAATAAAAGGTGAAGACAAAAGACAGATTCGACGAATTGAAGACGCAAACGACCAAAAAGCTCAAAAGTACAAAAGACAATCAAAGAAGTTCCAATTATTGATAAGAAACGTCTCGAAATTACAAGAGTACAAGATTCAAAACGCAAAGTACAAGATATTAAATTGTACGCAAGGACGTTCGAAAATCCGGAACCAGGACCAGAGTCAACTCTCAACGCTTGACGCAACGGACTAAAAATTACAAGGCAACTATGCACATAAATATAATATAATATTTAAATAATTCTTATAATTATTTATATATTATATAAATAAATAAAAACCGTCAGCAAGAGAGACTCCAAAATGGGTGAGCTGTAATTTCAAACTCCGCGACTCGCGGAGTTTGAAGGCCAAAAATGCCGCGAGTCGCGGAGCCCCAAGTTTTGAAAATCCCTATAAAAGCAACCGAATTCTGAGCATTTTTAATCATCTTTTTTCCTTCTTCTCTCAATATATACGTAATATATATATATATATATATATATATATATATATATATATATATATATATATATAATTTAATTTTAATTTTAATTTTAATTTTAATTTTAATCTTAATAATAAGGGTATGTTAGCGAATGTTGTAAGGGTGTAAGTCGAAATTCTGTCCGTGTAACGCTACGCTATTTTTAATCATTGTAAGTTATGTTCAACCTTTTTAATTTAATGTCTCGTAGCTAAGTTATTATTATGCTTATTTAATCCGAAGTAATCATGATGTTGGGCTAATTACTACAATTGGGTAATTGGGCTTTGTATCATAATTGGGGTTTGGACAAAAGAACGACACTTGTTGAAATTAGACTATGGGCTATTAATGGGCTTTATATTTGTTTAACTAAATGATAGTTTGTTAATGTTAATATAAAGATTTACAATTGGGCGTCCCTATAAGTTACCATATACACTCGATCGGACACGATGGGTGGGGTATTTATATGTACGAATAATCGTTCATTTAACCGGACACGGGAATGGATTAATAGCCACTAGAATAATTAAAACAGGGGTGAAATTATGTACAAGGACACTTGGTATAATTGATAACAAAATATTAAAACCTTGGGTTACACTCAGTCGACATCCTGGTGTAATTATTAAACAAAGTATTAAAATCTTGTTACAGTTTAAGTCCCCAATTAGTTGGAATATTTAACTTCGGGTATAAGGATAATTTGACGAGGACACTCGCACTTTATATTTATGACTGATGGACTGTTATGGACAAAAACTAGACGGACATATTAAATACAAAGGACAATTAACCCATGGGCATAAAACTAAAATCAACACGTCAAACATCATGATTACGGAAGTTTAAATAAGCATAATTCTTTTATTTCATATTTAATTTCCTTTATTTTATATTTAATTGCACTTCTAATTATCGCATTTTTATTTATTGTTATTGTATTTAATTGTACTTTTAATTATCGTACTTTTTAATTATCGCATGTTTATTTTATCGCACTTTTATTATTCGCAATTTCATTATCATTATTTACTTTACGCTTTAATTTAAGTCTTGTATTTATTTTTAATATTTTACATTTGGTTTTAACTGCGACTAAAGTTTTAAAATCGACAAACCGGTCATTAAACGGTAAAAACCCCCCTTTATAATAATAATATTACTTATATATATATTTGTATTTTTATAAAAGTAAACTAATATAGCGTTAAGCTTTGTTTAAAAAAGATTCCCTGTGGAACGAACCGGACTTACTAAAAACTACACTACTGTACGATTAGGTACACTGCCTATAAGTGTTGTAGCAAGGTTTAAAAATATCCATTCTATAAATAAATAAATATCTTGTGTAAAATTGTATCGTATTTAATAGTATTTTCCTATAAAAATTAATAGCTATTTTCTATACACCTCGCACGACATCAAGTTATTTTTGGCGCCACTGCCGGGGACTCTTTTAAAAGCCGGAAGCGCAACGCTAATATAAAAAAAAAAAATTTAGTTAACTTTTATTAAAATTCGTTATTGTAAAAATACGTTTTAATTATTCGAAAATATAAAAAGAAAAACAAAAATTTAAATATTTTTAGGAGTTTAATAAATATTTAAGTTTTATAAAGTTTCTTTAGTTTATAAAAATATAAGTTTTATTTAATTTATTTTATAAATATATTTTATAAATATAAAAAACCAAAAAAAATATATAAATATATATAAATCTATTTTTTTATTGTTATAAAGTATTTTATTTTTATCTTAGTTATTAAAGATAAGTTTTATTTAAATTATATAAATATTTTAATTAGATAATATAAACAGAAAATATAAAAACAGAAAATAAAAAATAAAAAAATAAAAAGAAAAACGCGTCGAATTTTAAACCTGTCAATTGAATTTCTGAACCCCGCGACTCGCGGAGATTTTCTGACAGGCGACAAAACCCGAAATTAGCATTAATTACGGGTGATTATTAATTATTATTATTATTAACCCTAGTTTTTATTATTATTATAATTAGTTTTATTTTTAGTTTTACTTTTTATTTATTTTATATTTTAGTTAATTTAGTTTAATTAATTTGTAAAATTAGTAGTTTTAATAAATAAATAATATAAAAATAATATTTTTATAAAAATTGTAATTTTTACAACTTTTTGTATATTTTTATATTTTGTCCCTTTTTAATCATTTTAGCGTAATATTTGTATTTTTAGCTCATATTTAGTTTTAAACTTTGTTTTTGCAATAGTTATTTTTACCTCTAGATTTTTAGGCTTTGCCGTAAAATCCCTTAAGTGCTTTTTCTTTAGAGTAAGATTTAGGTACTTTAGAATTTTGCGACGCCTTTTTAAGTTTTAGTTTCTTTTTAAGTTATTTCCATTTGGGATTTAGTTTTCCTGTAAGCTTTAATATTTTTAGACGACTTTTACCTATGTATCAATTATCATTCCAATTAGTAATCTCAATTTGCGATTATAATTTTAAGTTAGTTGTAGTAATAAGGTTAGGTTAGTCAAGTATTTTTAAGTTTTATAAATTTCTTTTATTTTTCCGTCACCTTTTATTTTTCAACCATTTTTCTTTTTCGACCTTTTTCGACGAATTTTCTTTTTCTTTCTTATTTCTCGCTATTCTAGTTTTAGGATATAGATTTTTATTCTACTTCTTATCTAAATTTCTTAAAATTATGAAAATTTATTTTAAGTGGTTAAATTGATAGACATCAAAATTTTCTGGTTCGTAGTAATAGTTGGATTTGTACGTGGACCGGGTTATTGGAGCCAAACAGTCCTCAATTATATTGAGACCAAACGAATCCTGCCCCTCTGATGCATCTTTTGGCTATTCAAAACGTGGGCAAAATCAGAAAAGTCTATTGATTGGATAACTTATTATAATTTTTCTTTCCTTTTTAAAAACTAATAGGATATTCAGTGAATGCACCGAGCAAGACGTTCACCACCTTTTGTACGTTCACCACCTGTAACTAGATCAAGACATTTAGTAAATATTACCGCCGTTGATTTTTCTTTAGAATCGTCATCCAGTCGACCAAGTACTCCAGTTCAAATTTCCGATAATCCATTTTTTGAACCCGACCTCACAATTGAGAATCCGAAGAATATTCAGGAACGATTCGTAGATCCTGAACCACTAAACTTTCCTCCGGAACCACCAATCATTCAAACAGAGATTGTTGAGGAACGAACCATTAAATCAGAATCCTCTAGTGATTCCGATTCAACAAATTCAATTATGGAGAATCTGGAACCTTTAAGTATGGAAGACCGAATGAGAGCTAAATGCACTGGCCAAGGTCACGCAATTACTCATCCAGACATTAATGCGCCAGATTATGAAATCAAAGGACAAATTCTACACATGGTGACTAATCAATGCCAATTTAGTAGTGCGCCGAAGGAAGATCCAAATGAACATCTACGTACCTTTAATAGGATCTGCACACTATTTAAAATCCGAGAAGTGGAGGATGAACAGATATATCTCATGTTATTTCCCTAGACTTTAAAGGGAGAAGCCAAAGATTGGTTGGAATCGTTACCTAAAGGGGCGATCGATACATGGGACGTTTTAGTTGAAAAATTTCTTAAACAATTCTTTCCGGCATCTAAAGCCGTAAGACTTCAAGCAGAAATTGTTACGTTCACACAAAAGCCGAATGAAACTCTATATGAGGCGTGGACTAGATATGGAAAGTTGTTAAGAGGATGTCCGCAACATAGTTTAGACACCTGTCAAATAGTACAAATATTCTACCAAGGATGCTACATCACTACAAGGAAAGACATAGATATAGCAGCTGGTGGTTCTATTATGAAAAAAACCGAAACTGATGCTTACAAAATTATTGATAACACTACTTCCCACTCACATGAGTGGCACCAAGAAAAAGATATCATTAGATCATCTAAAGCAGCTAGAGCCGATTCTAGTCATGACTTAGATTCCATTTCCGCAAAGATAGATGCTGTGGAGAGACGAATGGAAAAGATGACTAAGGATATTCACTTAATACGAATTAGTTGTGAGCAGTGTGGAGGACCACATTTGACAAAAGATTGTCTCAGTATTGAATTAACAATGGAACAAAGAGAGAATATTTCATACATAAACCAAAGGCCTGGAAATAATTATCAGAATAATTATCAACCGCCAAGACCGATTTACAATCAAAACCAAAATTATAACCGAAATATTCCATACAACAACCAACAAGGTCCTAGCAATCAACAAGTATCCAATAATACTTATAATCAACAAAGACCTAATTTTCAAAACAAACCACCACAACAAACCGATGATAAAAAGCCGAATTTAGAAGATATGATGACGAAGCTAGTTGAAACTCAAACGCAGTTTTTCACATCTCAGAAACAAACTAATGAACAAAATGCTCAAGCATTTAGAAATCAACAAGCTTCTATTCAAAATCTGGAACAAGAAGTAAGTAACCTAGCAAGGTTAATAGATGAAAGAAAACCGAGAAGTCTACCTAGTGATACAAATGCTAACCCCCGGAATGAAACAGCTAAAGCCATTACCACAAGAAGTGGTACAACACTTAAACCACCTGAAATACCTGTAACTTCTGATGAAGCTATTCCTACTCCACAAGAACCACAACCTGATCAAGATAAGGAAAAAGAACCGGTAGTTGAAAAGGTTAATGAAGATAACACAGTTAAGGCTAAACCTTATGTTAAACCATACCAACCACCACTTCCTTACCCGAGTAAAATGAAGAAAGAGAAACTTGAAGCCGAGCAATCCAAATTCTTGGATATTTTTAAACAGATAAATATAAATCTTCCTTTCATTGATGTGATTTCAGGAATGCCTAGATATGCTAAATTCTTGAAAGATCTAATCTCAAATAGAAAGAAAATGGAAGAACTCTCGGCTGTTACTATGAATGCTAATTGTTTAGCAGTGCTGTTGAATAAGATACCATAAAAACTATCCGATCCAGGAAGTTTCACAATTCCATGTTTTCTGGGTAGTCTTAGTTCAATAGAAGCATTGGCAGACTTAGGTGCTAGTATAAATTTAATGCCGTATTCACTATACGCTAAACTAGACCTTGGAGAATTGAAACCAACTAGAATAAGCATACAACTAGCCGATAGATCAATAAAATATTCTAGAGGGATAATGGAGAACATGCTAGTTAAAGTTGGTACTTTAGTATTTCCAGTAGATTTTGTTGTTCTGGACATGGAAGAAGATTCTCAAGTTCCTCTCATATTAGGAAGACCATTCTTAAACACGGCTAAAGCAATGATAGACGTGTTCGGTAAGAAACTGACCCTAAGTATAGAGGATGAGAGTGTTACCTTTTCAGTTGATAGAGCAATGCAACAACCGCAATCTGCAGATGATACATGTTATTATATTCAAACTATAGATGCACATGCAGAATTATTAGAAGAATTTCCAGAATTACAAGGAACAGGAGAATGTTCTTTAGGAGAAGGTAATGAACCAATTGATGAAGCTGAAATGTTAGCTACACTTATAGCTAATGGATATGAACCAACAACAGAAGAAATTCAAATGCTAAAAGAAGAAGACAGATATCGATATAAATCATCGATAGAAGAACCTCCAAAATTAGAGTTAAAGCCACTTCCAAACCATTTGGAATACGCTTATTTACATGGTGAATCTGAATTACCTGTAATAATATCGTCTTCTCTTACTGAAAATGAGAAATCACAACTCATTTCTGTGTTGAAAGCTCATAAACCAGCCATTGCATGGAAGATTCATGATATTAAAGGAATAAGTCCTTCGTATTGCACACATAAAATCCTTATGGAAGAAGGTCATAAAACGTATGTGCATCGCCAACGAAGACTAAATCCTAATATGCAAGATGCAGTTAAGAAAGAGATTATTAAACTGCTAGACGCAGGTCTAATTTATCCAATCTCTGATAGTCCACGGGTAAGCCCAGTTCAATGCGTGCCTAAGAAGGGTGGCATGACTGTCATTACAAATGAGAAAAATGAGCTTATTCCTACTAGGACTGTAACAGGATGGCGTGTGTGTATTGATTATAGAAAATTAAATGACGCCACCAGAAAAGATCACTTTCCCTTACCTTTTATAGATCAAATGTTGGAAAGATTAGCCGGAAATAGTTACTATTGTTTTCTAGATGGATTTTCCGGATATTTTCAAATTCCAATAGCACCCGAAGACCAAGAGAAAACCACATTCACGTGCCCTTATGGTACTTTTGCTTACAAACACATGCCATTTGGACTTTGTAACGCCCCTGCAACCTTTCAAAGGTGTATGATGGCGATTTTTCATGACATGATAAAAGAATGCATGAAAGTATTCATGGATGACTTTTCAGTCGTCGGTGATACATTTGAATCATGTCTAGTTAATCTGGAACGAATGCTTATTAGATGCGAACAATCAAATCTAGTACTTAATTGGGAGAAATGCCATTTCATGGTTAAAGAAGGCATCGTTCTTGGTCATAAATTTTCAAAAGAAGGAATTGAAGTGGATAGAGCTAAAGTAGATGTAATTGCTAAACTTCCACATCCCACCAATGTTAGAGGAGTTAGGAGTTTTCTAGGGCATGCCGGTTTTTACCGACGTTTCATAAAAGATTTTTCTAAAATTGCCACTCCTATGAATAAACTCCTAGAAAAGGATGCTCCATTCATCTTTTCAGATGAGTGTATCAAATCTTTTAATATTCTTAAAGAAAAACTAACTAATGCGCCGATCATGATAACACCAAATTGGAATCTACCATTTGAACTAATGTGCGATGCAAGTGATTTTGCAATGGGAGCCGTTTTAGGACAAAGGATTGAAAAACGATTTCAACCTATATATTATGCTAGTAAGACGTTACAAGGAGCACAAACGAACTATACAACTACTGAGAAAGAACTCCTTGCTATTGTCTTTGCTTTTGACAAATTTCGATCATATCTCGTTCTAGCAAAAACGGTGGTCTATACCGACCATTCTGCTCTTAGATACCTATTTTCAAAACAAGATGCTAAACCAAGATTAATCCGTTGGATCTTACTCTTACAAGAGTTTGATATTGAAATCCGAGATAAAAGAGGAGCAGAAAATCTCGCCGCTGATCATTTTTCTGGTCTTGAAAATCCTGAGTTAGAAGTTCTAAATGAATCGGCCATACAAGACAACTTTCCTGATGAATATCTATTGAAGATAGATTATAAAGAAATTCCATGGTTTGCAGACTATGCAAACTACTTAGTTTGTGGATTCCTTGAAAAAGGATTATCGTACCAAAGGCGAAAGAAATTCTTCAGTGATATAAAACACTATTTTTGGGAAGATCCACATCTGTTTAAAAGTTGTCCCGATGGAATAATACGCCGATGTGTATTTGGAAATGAAGCTAGTAAAATATTAAACCATTGTCACACAGGACCAACAGGAGGGCATTATGGGCCTCAATTAACAGCAAGAAAAGTTTATGATGCTGGATTTTATTGGCCTACAATTTACAAAGACGCACACCTTCTTTGCAAATCCTGTGATGCTTGTCAAAGGGCCGGAAAAATAAGTCAACGTGATGAAATGCCACAAAATGTCATCCAAGTATGTGAAGTATTTGACATTTCGGGTATTGACTTTATGGGTCCATTTCCAAAATCTCATAATAATCTATATATACTCGTAGCCATTGATTATGTATCTAAATGGGCGGAAGCACAAGCTCTCCCAACTAACGATGCACGAGTTGTAGTCAACTTTTTAAAACGTCTTTTTGCAAGGTTTGGAACACCGAAAGCTTTAATAAGTGATCGGGGTACTCATTTCTGTAATAATCAACTTGAGAAAGTTCTTAAAAGATATGGAGTAACTCATAAAATCTCCACCGCATATCATCCACAAACAAGTGGACAAGTTGAAAATACCAACCGAGCTTTAAAACGTATTCTAGAGAAAACCGTAGGAACAAATCTGAAGGAATGGTCCATTAAATTGGAGGATACACTCTGCGCTTTTAGAACAGCCTACAAAACTCCAATTGGAACCACACCTTTTAGACTTGTTTATGGAAAAGCATGTCATCTTCCAGTAGAAATTGAACACAAAGCATTTTGGGCTTTGAAGACATGTAATCTTGATTTACATGAAGCCGAACGTCTACGATTAAGTCAACTAAACGAATTAGAAGAATTAAGACATGAAGCATACGATAATTTGTTAATCTATAAAGAAAGAACGAAGAAATGGCATGATAAAAGAATCAGAAGTTCAAAAGAATTTAAAGAAGGAGACAGAGTTCTTCTTTTCAATTCACGATTCAAGCTATTTCCTGGAAAATTGAAATCAAGATGGTCTGGACCATTCATAGTCAAAAGAGTTTTCCCATACGGAACAGTAGAATTGATAAATTCAAATGGAATTGAATTTAAAGTTAATGGTCACAGAGTTAAACATTACATACATGGTCCGATGGAAGTCGACAACGAAGTTAATCACAATTTCGACACCACAGCTAACTAAGTGTGGGGAGAATCAAGTCTTTAAAGGATAATATGTATTTATGTTAGAGTTAGATTGTCTGTTTTCGTGTAGTTCTCGAAAATGGAACCCGAATGGTCTTTCCCTAGCAGACCCTAAAGAACTAGTCTTCTCCCCCATTCTGAATTTTTATTTTTTTTAGGTTTTTACAAAATGAAGACTGCCTGTGAACTAAACCATGGTCTAATGCTACACGCTTTGATTACTAAACGTAATAATGACATACTACCGAGTGAACTAGTATCAGTAATCAGAGAAAGAATGGACGGAGTTAGAAAAGAATCCAGATTCGAAGATAATAAGTTACAATTTGGTAAAGGAAAATCAAAATCCGCAGCGAAAAGAAGAGCACGACACCTAGAAAGATGTCACAAATGCGGAAAATGGTCACATGGAGGTAAATGTTCAAATAATCAAACCTATTCAAACACCGAATTTGTTACTTTATGCAGAGACGGACCGTTCATATGTTTAGAAGAAAAGACACTGAATGCTCGAGGTTACGCCTATGTAGCCATGGAAAACCAATTAAACCGACTATCTTATGAATGGGATAGATCATATAACTAAGAAATCTATTTCACAGGTATGTCTGTACAGTTTTTATTTTATTTTTTTTATTTTTAACCTTTTGATAATAAACGCTAATTTGTTCGCTAAAAAGTATTAAATTAGTATTAAATAAAATTAGGTTTGGCGACCGAAATTATTGATATCATACAAAAATTTATTACATCACTGCGAAATTTAACGTTTATTCTTAAGGTATAAATATCTTTAATTAATCAACCAAAAATATTTCAAAAATTCGTCATGAGTTAAATTAGGTCTTGGAACCGAAATTACTTTACCGAAAAGGGGGACGCATATTTTTGATAATATTTGATTGATTAAAGTGGGATAAAAAGCCAAAAAGATTTTTAATTTCATTTTTACCATGTTTTTAAAATTAATATATAAATCTTAAATTAATACTGTAAACTTTGTAAAATCAATATATTTAAAATTGTAAATATTTGAAAAATTAATATAAGCTTGGTGTGAATTTATAATATGAATTTTTAAATTAAGTTTGGTGTGAATTTTTAATTTTTAAAATATGAATTTTATTTTTATGCATTTTAAATTGTAAGTTTGGTGTGAATTTTTAATATTAATTTTGAATTTTATATTTAAGTTGTGTGAATTTAAAAACAAAAATTTATTTTATCTCATTAAGTTAAAAATATGATTTTTAAAATTCGTCGTAAGTTGAAGACTAGGTATTTGAACCGAAATTGCTTTACCCAAGGGAGGGACGAGAACTTTTATTATCATTATTTTTAATCTTATTGAATTAAAGTATGCCAAAAACATTAAAAAACCAAAAATCTTAGCTTTTAAAACAATCGCTACAAAAAGAAAAATTTTAAAATTTTGTCGAGGGACACACTAGGACATCGATCCGAAACGACCTCGTCCTCAATAATAAGGGAAACAAAATTTTAAAAATTATTTACTTAATTGTTTTATAAGTTAATGATAATTAAAAAAAAAAAAAAAAAAAAGCAAACTCCGCGACTCGCGGAGTTTGAAGGGTCCAAACACCGCGAGTCGCGGGAGGACCGAAATACAGAAAAAATAAAAAGAGCTGCAACTGATCAGTACACACCTCAAACCAAAAAATACTGCGAACATATAAGCGAAAAAACCCCAAAAACACCCCCAAAATCACAATTTTTAACCGTTAATCACCAAATCTTTTACTAAAATCATGTTGAGAAGGACGCTATCTAGGAATTACTCAAGAAAAAAGGTAAATTTCTACACCTAAACACCATTTAATCCGAAATTTGGTGTTCTTGAGCAATTTTTTCCCCAATTTGATTTTGATGCTTTTTAGTGTAATTATGCTTAAATTGTTTATGTATTATGCTTGTATAACCTAGATTGATGCTATTTAACATGATTAGAAGCCTTAAACTTCAAATTTAGAGTAATCTAGGGTTTGTGTTCTTGAGCAAATTTGGGGCTTTTTGATATAAACAGGTTATGGCCGATTTTTGTCATGAATTGTTGCTAAATTAAGTAGTGTAACATGTCTAGGTATTTAAATGATCCAAACTTTGAACCTAAACATGATTTTGAAAATTAAAGTGGACTTTTTCAAGTCTAAAATTCATGAACTTGATTTTTGAGAGATAATGCCATTTGAAACTTGTTTAATTGCTAGTAATGATTATTTTGACATGTTATTTGAGTTGAATGCTTATGAACTTGGCGAACATTTTCGTATATGCTTATTTGAAAAAGTGTAGATTTGATAAAAATGTGAAAATGAGCTTAAGTTTGATATAAATTGATCATGTCATTGTAATTATTTTGATTGATGATTTTGCTGACACTAATGCATATTTGGATGCACAAAAATTGTGTTTGGTGTGTTTTGCAGACTGAAAGGGGTGAATCTTCATCCCAAGCTCGCAATGCTCCTGCTGAGAATGCGGAACAACAGGAGGTGGATAACTACTACAAGCAGGATATACCTCATCCAGTCATGACCTTTTCTGATATGCACTTGGAAGAGTTGCACCCGAACCTGAGATTTGACAGACTTTGGATAGATTATCCAAAATACCAAAGGGGTTTGCATACTCTTCATTCTAAGGTTGTTGAGGTACCGAGGGTCATAGAATGGGGACCCTTAGAAGCTGTAGAATTGGCCGGGCCAATTAGGGAATTACTTGTACAAAGGTATGGTAATTCTACTTTTAATGACTGGGTACGTTTATTCACCATGCGTAGACCTGTATATAAAGTATGGTGTGAAGAATTGTTGTGTAGTATAGAGTTGAATGATCGGGTAGCTAGTTTAACCGATCGATCTTTTATTAGATTTTTGTTAGGAGGTTCGATGCATCACATGTCTTTACTAGACATGGCTCAGGCTTTACGTATATATACGCCTGAGGAGTTAGCATCTGCCGATTGTAGAGGATTGATACTAAATGGTAGAAAGATAGATGAAAATTTTGATACACACGGTGTGTAGAGTCAAATAACAAGCCATCACTGTTTCAAAGGGGGAAATTACTCTTATTTGGATATAGATAGAGCTGAATTAAGAGTAATTCATAGGTTTTTAGCTAATTCGATTACACAAAGGGGTAAGAACAAGGAAAAGGTAAATGAACAGGATTTGTTTTACCATATGTGTATTCGAGACCCACAAAGCGCTGTAAGTATACCGTATTGTGTGGGTTATTATTTATCAGCTATGGTTCGGGGGATGAGACCGCATAGCATAATAGGAGGTGGTATTTTTATTACTTTGATTGCTGAATATCTCGATGTGGATATAAGTCGGGGGGAATTATTAGTAGAAGAACCAGAACCCCGCGATACAATAGGTTTAAATGTATACCATGGTGCGAAAGTTTTGAAGAGGCGAAATAACGCCGCAGTACCATACCATGGTAGACATCCACAGGTTGAGAGAAACCAACAACAAGGTAATGTAGGAGGGGGAAATGAGATGCAAGAAATGCAAAGGTTTATAGCTTCACAGGAGTATGAAAATGCTAGACAGAGAGCATTTGAAGATTGGCAAGTTCATCAGAACCAAATCATAGCTCATTGCCAACATATAGGTAGAAACTATATTCCTACACCGAAACCCATCTTCCCTCCCTGGTCTATAGAGATGCAACCACCGTATCCTACGTATAACCCTGCCGAAGCATTCTATAGCACCTATGGTTATGCCTGGAACCCCTATTGGTACAAGTATCATCCCTAGTCTACTTAGTTTTATTTATTTTGTAATTTGTAATGTTGATACGATTAATACTTATGTTAATATTGTAATAGTTTTTATAATTGTCTAACTTTTATTCTTAGATTTTAATAATTTTTGAATGTGGGGTAATATACCAAACTAAAAAAAATATGTATATATGTTTGCAGTTTATCTTATGTACACAACAGGGTAAAACAATGCATTTTCAAAGACTGGCATTAAGTTCAGCAAAAGCAACTAATTTTGACGACAAGATGCAAAATATATGTGAAATAACAACAAGACGGAATGAACAAATGATGTGCACCATTTATCATTCAGCAAACAAACGCCAATATATTTGGAAACTTTGGTAAAAATTTAATCATTTTCACACAAATCACCCTCAATAATTTAAATTGTTACTGATTTCTTGCAAATGAGGGCATTGCAAGATCTTAAGTGTGGGAAGGGGTTAAATTCTTTCGGATTTTAAAATTTTTACTTTATACACTTGGTTACCATTAAAAATACTAGTAAAGCAGTAGTTGTATTAGAATCTAGTGCTCTCTGATAATAAAGAACAGCCCTAGTCTTATATACTGACTACCCAATTCTAGTAAAATTTTTAAAAATTTTCAATTAAATGAACTCAAAATCATGTTTATACATATTTATGAACGATAAAACTAGGTTTTAACACCGAAATTATTGTAACCTCGGAAAGGACATAAATTGAAAAACAAACCAAAATGTTAAAATTCATTTAAAATGGAATAGAGGACGATAAAAAGGAAAATAAAAGCCAAGTGTGGGAAAATTTACCAAGCTATTCAAAACATATATCACATATTTTTGTACAAATAACTGAAAATACTTTTGCTTTGGACTAAACTAAAAAGTTTCTACCTGATTTACTGTAAGAAAGATGGATCTACACGATGAATCAATTCCATCATTAAAAGGAAGTAAAGTTTTCCAAAAAAGACACGCGCTTCTTGATTTAGGTCAGGAAGTTGTCGTCCAGACCAGCTGTAGGTTGACGAAAAATCTAGAAAAGTTATCACTAAAATCAGCAGGAAATCCACGGACCTCAGCATTAAACAGGGTCGCCAAGTGGTCAGATTTATCCTAACCATGAGAAGGATTTATCTCGTAAAATGGGGGGGCACCATGCAAATTAGCTGGATAAGACTAATGAATCAGATCCCCAGAAAGGATAATCTCCTTAAAGATTAAAAATCAGCTTTTAAGCCTGATATTACTCAATCCTAGAGATTGACCTTAAAGATTGAGAATTCAAACTCATGGAATTCAATGATATCTAAAATCGAGCTTGAACGAGAAAATATTTTGATCAAAATTACAAACCGATTTGTTTTCTGAAAACCCTATTTTCAATGCGTTCATTACCATTGAACGTAAAATCCTAGGAATTCACCTGGAATTCATTAGGTCACCTGAACCAAATCGGGTGTCAACCGTAAGAACGGTGGTTGCATAGCATGGTCAAAGATAGGACCTTGTGCCAAACCGAAAAATTATAATGGTGAGCTTTACTATTGCTCCTACCAAGGATAGTAATTGCGTCCGACACATTATAGACCATAATTAAAAGCATGTCAGGGGACATTGCCTTAACAGTTGCTTGTTCAACGCTTTCCTTTACAACCGGACAGTAGTTTACCGAAAGGTAATATACGGGACAAGTAAACTGGACATGTTGCTTTCCAAATACAAGGTTAGCAAGTGGGTGACACAAAACCGCAAGTTTTGAGGTAAAATTTTCAAATCTGAAACCCACCAAACCCACAAAAATATTTTGCAAACACCGGTAAAGGGTTATTCCGGAAAACTTATCTAGGGTAAAAACTAGATTTAATTTTCAAAAGATCAAATGTTTTCATAAAGATCGAATTTTCTTAATGGATCTAAATTTTTATAGTCATGTGGGACTGTAAACCATATCGTTACTACCATTGTTTATACCGCCGTATAGAAATCACTGATGTACAAAGTGTGAAGAATAAATAAGTGATTCTAGTATTTCAAGACGATATTGCTTGAGTACAAGCAACGCTCAAGTGTGGGAATATTTGATAATGCTAAAAACGAACATATATTTCATAGCATTATTCCTCAAGAAAGACAAGCTTTTAGTTGCAATTGTTCTATTTACAAGTAATATTCGTTTAAATAATAAAAGGTGAAGACAAAAGACAGATTCGACGAATTGAAGAAGCAAACGACCAAAAAGCTCAAAAGTACAAAAGACAATCAAAGAGGTTCCAATTATTGATAAGAAACGTCTCGAAATTACAAGAGTACAAGATTCAAAACGCAAAGTACAAGATATTAAATTGTACGCAAGGACGTTCGAAAATCCGGAACCAGGACCAGAGTCAACTCTCAACGCTCGACGCAACGGACTAAAAATTACAAGGAAACTATGCACATAAATATAATATAATATTTAAATAATTCTTATAATTATTTATATATTATATAAATAAATAAAAACCGTCGGCAAGAGAGACTCCAAAATGGGTGAGCTGTAATTTCAAACTCCGCGACTCGCGGAGTTTGAAGGCCAAAAATGCCGCGAGTCGCGGAGCCCCAAGTTTTGAAAATCCCTATAAAAGCAACCGAATTCTGAGCATTTTTAATCATCTTTTTTCCTTCTTCTCTCAATATATACGTAATATATATATATATATATATATATATATATATATATATATATATATATATATATATATATATATATATAATTTAATTTTAATTTTAATTTTAATTTTAATTTTAATCTTAATAATAAGGGTATGTTAGCGAATGTTGTAAGGGTGTAAGTCGAAATTCTGTCCGTGTAACGCTACGCTATTTTTAATCATTGTAAGTTATGTTCAACCTTTTTAATTTAATGTCTCGTAGCTAAGTTATTATTATGCTTATTTAATCCGAAGTAATCATGATGTTGGGCTAATTACTACAATTGGGTAATTGGGCTTTGTATCATAATTGGGGTTTGGACAAAAGAACGACACTTGTGGAAATTAGACTATGGGCTATTAATGGGCTTTATATTTGTTTAACTAAATGATAGTTTGTTAATGTTAATATAAAGATTTACAATTGGGCGTCCCTATAAGTTACCATATACACTCGATAGGACACGATGGGTGGGGTATTTATATGTACGAATAATCGTTCATTTAACCGGACACGGGAATGGATTAATAGCCACTAGAATAATTAAAACAGGGGTGAAATTATGTACATGGACACTTGGTATAATTGATAACAAAATATTAAAACCTTGGGTTACACTTAGTCGACATCCTGGTGTAATTATTAAATAAAGTATTAAAATCTTGTTACAGTTTAAGTCCCCAATTAGTTGGAATATTTAACTTCGGGTATAAGGATAATTTGACGAGGACACTCGCACTTTATATTTATGACTGATGGACTGTTATGGACAAAAACCAGACGGACATATTAAATAATCCAGGACAAAGGACAATTAACCCATGGGCATAAAACTAAAAATCAACACGTCAAACATCATGATTACGGAAGTTTAAATAAGCATAATTCTTTTATTTCATATTTAATTTCCTTTATTTTATATTTAATTGCACTTCTAATTATCGCATTTTTATTTATTGTTATTGTATTTAATTGTACTTTTAATTATCGTACTTTTTAATTATCGCAAGTTTATTTTATCGCACTTTTATTATTCGCAATTTCATTATCATTATTTACTTTACGCTTTAATTTAAGTCTTGTATTTATTTTTAATATTTTACATTTGGTTTTAACTGCGGCTAAAGTTTTAAAATCCACAAACCGGCCATTAAACGGTAAAAACCCCCCTTTATAATAATAATATTACTTATATATATATTTGTATTTTTATAAAAGTAAACTAATATAGCGTTAAGCTTTGTTTAAAAAAGATTCCCTGTGGAACGAACCGGACTTACTAAAAACTACACTACTGTACGATTAGGTACACTGCCTATAAGTGTTGTAGCAAGGTTTAAGTATATCCATTCTATAAATAAATAAATATCTTGTGTAAAATTGTATCGTATTTAATAGTATTTTCCTGTAAAAATTAATAGCTATTTTCTATACACCTCGCACGACATCACTTTCTCACCCTTATAGTCAATGTACTGAGTGATTCGGTAAAGCCACTGAGTGTACTTGCCATCAAACAACACTGGAGGACGGGAATCTGATCCAATGATCAAAGTATCTTGAGTAGACATCTTGAAAATGACGTAGATTCGGTAAAGATTCGGTATTACACAAATCTAGTATGAAAAATCACAACAATCTAACAAAAATGTCAGATTCGGTATCTGATTCGGTACTGTAGCAGATTCAGTACAGATTCTGTATTGTAGCAAATTCGGTAAACCAGATTCTGTATCAGAAAGTGATCAGAAATACAAGTAACACACCCAGATTCAGTATAGATTCGCTAACCACAAGATTTGTAGCCTGAGAACACTTAAAACCAATGAATTAAGTGATACTGAGATTCTGATTCGGTATCTGACTCGGTAGTCAGATTCTGTATGAATTTGAATTCAAACACAATTCAATTTCTTTGAATTAGATTCTGTAACCTTGCTGCACAAGGAAACAAGTTAGTATCACACAAAATATCAAAGATACCGAATGTATTGGATACCGAATGTCAACTGTAGCAGTTGACAATACCGAGTCTAAGTATGAAAACTTAAATTCAAACAAATCCTTTCTCAAATCACACCAATTAGCTGCGTATGATCAAACCGAATGTGATAGAATCACAAACACACCACAATCTGCAACACTGATTGAGAATTAACAGCTTTGAAGCAGATTCGGTAAGGCAGTTACGATGCCGAATGTAGATTAAATCGTCAAAACTTGAAGAATTAATGAAATTAAACCATCAGAAATGTGATTAAACACCTCACGATCACAACTGAAACCTCAAACCTTTACTAAACTATAGAATCAAGCTAGAAATGATGAATACCGAGAGTTTTAGCCACGAACTCTAAAAATTAACCTGATTCTTCATGATTGATATTAAAAAGCTGTAATGATGATTGAAACTCTTTCTAATCAACCTAATACACCTTCGCTAAACTTATCACAAGAATCTGAACGTCAGATTATCAGATTCGATTATACCGAATCTGATTCAATATACCGAGAGTGCTCAGATTTTGTAATCTTTAATGTCTGGATTGATCTAGTGATGTAATATCACTCCCTGGAAGCTTTGATACCAAATGATAGGTCAAATCATGTTGAGATTAGAAGAAAAGACAAGTTAGAATGAGATTCGGTAAGTGTAAAGGAGATTCAGTATGAGAGAGAATCAATAAGATTTACATTCCACAGCTTCTAGAACTCAGTTACAATGCAATGGCTATCTAATTAGGACTACTTAGGTTCCTTATATAGCCCTCTTCTAAGGAACCATCATATAAGCTTATTTCACATTAACACCATACAACTTCGAGGTCCTAACAATCTCCCACTTAGTGTTAAATGTGAACTTTACAATATAATCCTATTGAGTAATCTTGAGAGGTCCAAACGTTAGTTTCCATCGTGTGCCATCTAGTTTCGAAACTTCTACTTGATTTTTCTGAAATCTGCTTAGAAGGTTTCCAGACGCCCCACAGTTTTCTTGGATCTCCCTCATGTAATGGATATTCATCCATTTTTTTGAAATACCTTCTCTTTCTCTGGCCACGAAGAATCTCAAAATGTCTTGTACGGATCCAGAGCTTCAGACGATCTCTGATATGCTTTATAAACTCTCCAAGACCCATTTTCATGTCAATGTCATCAAACTTTCTTTGACAAATTTAAAGATACTTCAGTGCAGCCTTGAGTGTACCATCTGAGTATTTGTTCAACTCATCAGTGCGGATGAACACTTTTTCTTTCTGAGAATTCACAAATACAAACCCTTCGGGTTCGAATTTCATTTGAAACATTCTCATATCCTTTAGTCCCTCTGTGTATTGATTCGGACAGGTTATTCGAATCTTTTTCCTATTTGCTTCGAGACCAATTTGAAAATCTTCACGTCTCATCAGTTCGATTATCTCCATCATGTATCTTTTCACAGCTTCTAAATCTTGAGCCTTAGCAAAAGGTCGAATGGTGATGATACGGAGGTAGTTGTAGATGTGAAAGATATCAAGCATATCTAGATTATGAAAATCTGCAATCAGTGAACTTGTATTCTGTAGTGACCCGAACTTTTCCTTGTTTATATATATTAATTGAGATTGATATTTACATGACTAAATGTTTCCAACATGTTAAGCAATCAAACTTGTTAAGACTTGATTAAATGAAATAAGTTTCATATAGACAATTGATCACCCAAGTTGACCGACGATTCACGAACGTTACAAATTTGTAAAAACTACATGTTGTGGTATATATAGACATATATATATATATGGTTTACATGTGATTATGATGAGTAAGTATCTTACTAAGTATATTAACAATGTGTGATATACATAAGAAATGAGATTACTAAGTTAAGAAACTCGAAATGATATATATAACGATTATCGTTATGATAACGTCCACTAAATACATATGTATCATATTAAGATATTGATACACTTTATTTAACATGATAAAATGATATTTAAATATATCATTATGAAATGTCCCGTTCTTATTGATTAAAAACGTTCCATATTAATTGATTTCGTTGCGAGGTTTTGACCTCTATATGAGACGTTTTTCAAAGACTGCATTCATTTTTAAAACAAACCATAACCTTTATTTCATAGATAAAGGTTTTAAAAAGCTTTACGTAGATTATCAAATAATGATAATCTAAAATATCCTGTTTACACACGACCATTACATAATGGTTTACAATACAAATATGTTACAACAAAATAAGTTTCTTGAATGCAGTTTTTACACAATATCATACAAGCATGGACTCCAAATCTCGTCCTTATTTAAGTATGCGACTGCGGAAGCTCTTAATAATCACCCGAGAATAAACATGCTTAAAACGTCAACAAAAATGTTGGTGAATTATAGGTTTAACCTATATATATCAAATCATAATAATAGACCACAAGATTTCATATTTCAATACACATCCCATACATAGAGATAAAAATCATTCATATGGTGAACACCTGGTAACCGACATTAACAAGATGCATATATAAGAATATCCCCATCATTCCGGGACACCCTTCGGATATGATATAAATTTCGAAGTACTAAAGCATCCGGTACTTTGGATGGGGTTTGTTAGGCCCAATAGATCTATCTTTAGGATTCGCGTCAATTAGGGTGTCTGTTCCCTAATTCTTAGATTACCAGACTTAATAAAAAGGGGCATATTCAATTTCGATAATTCAACCATAGAATGTAGTTTCACGTACTTGTGTCTATTTTGTAAATCATTTATAAAACCTGCATGTATTCTCATCCCAAAAATATTAGATTTTAAAAGTGGGACTATAACTCACTTTCACAGATTTTTACTTCATCGGGAAGTAAGACTTGGCCACTGGTTGATTCACGAACCTATAACAATATATACATATATATCAAAGTATGTTCAAAATATATTTACAACACTTTTAATATATTTTGATGTTTTAAGTTTATTAAGTCAGCTGTCCTCGTTAGTAACCTACAACTAGTTGTCCACAGTTAGATGTACAGAAATAAATCGATAAATATTATCTTGAATCAATCCACGACCCAGTGTATACGTATCTCAGTATTGATCACAACTCAAACTATATATATTTTGGAATCAACTTCAACCCTGTATAGCTAACTCCAACATTCACATATAGAGTGTCTATGGTTGTTCCAAAATATATATAGATGTGTCGACATGATAGGTCGAAACATTGTATACGTGTCTATGGTATCTCAAGATTACATAATATACAATACAAGTTAATTAAGTTATGGTTGGAATAGATTTGTTACCAATTTTCACGTAGCTAAAATGAGAAAAATTATCCAATCTTGTTTTACCCATAACTTCTTCATTTTAAATCCGTTTTGAGTGAATCAAATTGCTATGGTTTCATATTGAACTCTATTTTATGAATCTAAACAGAAAAAGTATAGGTTTATAGTCAGAAAAATAAGTTACAAGTCGTTTTTGTAAAGGTAGTCATTTCAGTCGAAAGAACGACGTCTAGATGACCATTTTAGAAAACATACTTCCACTTTGAGTTTAACCATAATTTTTGGATATAGTTTCATGTTCATAATAAAAATCATTTTATCAGAATAACAACTTTTAAATCAAAGTTTATCATAGTTTTTAATTAACTAACCCAAAACAGCCCACGGTGTTACTACGACGGCGTAAATCCGGTTTTACGGTGTTTTTCGTGTTTCCAGGTTTTAAATCATTAAGTTAGCATATCATATAGATATAGAACATGTGTTTAGTTGATTTTAAAAGTCAAGTTAGAAGGATTAACTTTTGTTTGCGAACAAGTTTAGAATTAACTAAACTATGTTCTAGTGATTACAAGTTTAAGCCTTCGAATAAGATAGCTTTATATGTATGAATCGAATGATGTTATGAACATCATTACTACCTTAAGTTCCTTTGATAAACCTACTGAAAAAGAGAAAATTGGATCTAGCTTCAACGGATCCTTGGATGGCTCGAAGTTCTTGAAGCAGAATCATGACACGAAAACAAGTTCAAGTAAGATCATCACTTGAAATAAGATTGTTATAGTTATATAAATTGAACCAAAGTTTGAATATGATTATTACCTTGTATTAGAATGATAACCTACTGTAAGAAACAAAGATTTCTTGAGGTTGGATGATCACTTTACAAGATTGGAAGTGAGCTAGCAAACTTGAAAGTATTCTTGATTTTATGAAACTAGAACTTTTGGAATTTATGAAGAACACTTAGAACTTTAAGATAGAACTTGAGAGAGATCAATTAGATGAAGAAAATTGAAGAATGAAAGTGTTTGTAGGTGTTTTTGGTCGTTGGTGTATGGATTAGATATAAAGGATATGTAATTTTGTTTTCATGTAAATAAGTCATGAATGATTACTCATATTTTTGTAATTTTATGAGATATTTCATGCTAGTTGCCAAATGATGGCTCCCACATGTGTTAGGTGACTCACATGGGCTGCTAAGAGCTGATCATTGGAGTATATATACCAATAGTACATACATCTAAAAGCTGTGTATTGTACGAGTACGAATACGGATGCATACGAGTAGAATTGTTGATGAAACTGAACGAGGATGTAATTGTAAGCATTTTTGTTAAGTAGAAGTATTTTGATAAGTGTCTTGAAGTCTTTCAAAAGTGTATGAATACATATTAAAACACTACATGTATATACATTTTAACTGAGTCGTTAAGTCATCGTTAGCCGTTACATGTAAGTGTTGTTTTGAAACCTTTAGGTTAACGATCTTGTTAAATGTTGTTAACCCAATGTTTATAATATCAAATGAGATTTTAAATTATTATATTTTCATGATATTATGATGTACGAATATCTCTTAATATGATATATATACATTAAATGTCGTTACAACGATAATCGTTACATATATGTCTCGTTTCAAAATCATTAAGTTAGTAGTCTTGTTTTTACATATGTAGTTCATTATTAATATACTTAATGATATGTTTACTTATCATAATATCATGTTAACTATATATATAACCATATATATGTCATCATATAGTTTTTACAAGTTTTAACGTTCGTGAATCACCGGTCAACTTGGGTGGTCAATTGTCTATATGAAACATATTTCAATTAATCAAGTCTTAACAAGTTTGATTGCTTAACATGTTGGAAACATTTAATCATGTAAATATCAATCTCAATTAATATATATAAACATGGAAAAGTTCGGGTCACTACAGTACCTACCCGTTAAATAAATTTCGTCCCGAAATTTTAAGCTGTTGAAGGTGTTGACGAATCTTCTGGAAATAGATGCGGGTATTTCTTCTTCATCTGATCTTCACGCTCCCAGGTGAAATCGGGTCCTCTACGAGCATTCCATCGAACCTTAACAATTGGTATCTTGTTTTGCTTAAGTCTTTTAACCTCACGATACATTATTTCGACGGGTTCTTCGATGAATTGAAGTTTTTCGTTGATTTGGATTTCATCTAACGGAATAGTGAGGTCTTCTTTAGCAAAACATTTCTTCAAATTCGAGACGTAGGAAGTGTTATGTACAGCTGCGAGTTGTTGAGGTAACTCAAGTCGGTACGCTACTGGTCCGACACGATCAATAATCTTGAATGGTCCAATATACCTTGGATTTAATTTCCCTCGTTTACCAAATCGAACAACGCCTTTCCAAGGTGCAACTTTAAGCATGACCATTTCTCCAATTTCAGATTCTATATCTTTTCTTTTAATGTCAGCGTAGCTCTTTTGTCGACTTTGGGCGATTTTCAACCGTTGTTGAATTTGGATGATCTTCTCGGTAGTTTCTTGTATAATCTCCGGACCCGTAATCTGTCTATCCCCCACTTCACTCCAACAAATCGGAGACCTGCACTTTCTACCATAAAGTGCTTCAAACGGCGCCATCTCAATGCTTGAATGGTAGCTGTTGTTGTAGGAAAATTCTGCTAACGGTAGATGTCGATCCCAACTGTTTCCGAAATCAATAACACATGCTCGTAGCATGTCTTCAAGCGTTTGTATCGTCCTTTTGCTCTGCCCATCAGTTTGTGGATGATAGGCAGTACTCATATCTAGACGAGTTCCTAATGCTTGCTGTAATGTCTGCCAGAATCTTGAAATAAATCTGCCATCCCTATCAGAGATAATAGAGATTGGTATTCCATGTCTGGAGACGACTTCCTTCAAATACAGTCGTGCTAACTTCTCCATCTTGTCATCTTCTCTTATTGGTAGGAAGTGTGCTGATTTGGTGAGACGATCAACTATTACCCAAATAGTATCAAAACCACTTGCAGTCCTTGGCAATTTAGTGATGAAATCCATGGTAATGTTTTCCCATTTCCATTTCGGGATTTCGGGTTGTTGAAGTAGACCTGATGGTTTCTGATGCTCAGCTTTGACCTTAGAACACGTCAAACATTCTCCTACATATTTAGCAACATCGGCTTTCATACCCGGCCACCAAAAATATTTCTTGAGATCCTTGTACATCTTCCCCGTTCTAGGATGTATTGAGTATCTGGTTTTATGAGCTTCTCTAAGTACCATTTCTCTCATATCTCCAAATTTTGGTACCCAAATCCTTTCAGCCCTATACCGGGTTCCGTCTTCCCGAATATTAAGATGCTTCTCCGATCCTTTGGGTATTTCATCCTTTAAATTTCCCTCTTTTAAAACTCCTTGTTGCGCCTGCTTTATTTGAGTAGTAATGTTATTGTGAATCATTATATTCATAGATTTTACTCGAATGGGTTCTCTGTCCTTCCTGCTCAAGGCATCGGCTACCACATTTGCCTTCCCCGGGTGGTAACGAATCTCAAAGTCGTAATCATTCAACAATTCAATCCACCTACGCTGCCTCATATTCAATTGTTTCTGATTAAATATGTGTTGAAGACTTTTATGGTCGGTATATATAATACTTTTGACCCCATATAAGTAGTGCCTCCAAGTGTTTAATGCAAAAACAACCGCGCCTAATTCCAAATCATGCGTCGTATAATTTTGCTCGTGAATCTTCAATTGTCTAGACGCATAAGCAATCACCTTCGTTCGTTGCATTAATACACAACCGAGACCTTGCTTTGATGCGTCACAATAAATCACAAAATCATCATTCCCTTCAGGCAATGACAATATAGATGCCGTAGTTAGCTTTTTCTTCAATAACTGAAACGCTTTCTCTTGTTCATCATTCCATTCAAATTTCTTCCCTTTATGCGTTAATGCAGTCAAGGGTTTTGCTATTCTGGAAAAGTCTTGGATGAACCTTCTGTAGTAACCAGCTAGTCCTAAAAACTGGCGTATGTGTTTCGGAGTTTTCGGGGTTTCCCACTTTTCAACAGTTTCTATCTTTGCCGGATCCACCTTAATACCTTCTTTGTTCACTATGTGACCGAGGAATTGAACTTCTTCCAACCAAAATGCACACTTTGAAAACTTAGCGTACAATTCTTCCTTCCTCAATACTTCTAACACCTTTCTCAAATGTTCACTGTGTTCTTGGTCATTCTTTGAGTAAATAAGTATGTCATCAATGAAAACAATGACAAACTTGTCAAGGTAAGGTCCACACACTCGGTTCATAAGGTCCATGAACACAGCTGGTGCATTAGTTAAACCAAACGGCATGACCATAAACTCGTAATGACCGTAACGCGTTCTAAAAGCAGTCTTTGGAATATCATCTTCTTTCACCCCGCATTTGATGATACCCGGAACGTAAGTCAATCTTTGAATAAACAGACGAGCCTTGTAGTTGATCAAATAAGTCGTCGATTCTCGGTAGTGGGTAGCGGTTCTTGATGGTAAGTTTGTTCAACTCTCGGTAGTCGATACACAACCTAAATGTACCATCTTTCTTCTTGACAAACAAAACAGGAGCTCCTCACGGTGATGTGCTTGGTCGAATGAAACCACGCTCTAAAAGTTCTTGTAATTGGCTTTGCAGTTCTTTCATCTCGCTGGGTGCGAGTCTGTAAGGAGCACGAGCTATTGGTACAGCTCCTGGTACAAGATCTATTTGAAATTCAACGGATCGATGTGGGGGTAGTCCCGGTAATTCTTTCGGAAATACATCGGGAAATTCTTTTGCAATGGGAACATCATTGATGCTCTTTTCTTCAGTTTCTACTTTCTCGACGTGTGCTAGAATAGCATAGCAACCTTTTCTTATTAGTTTTTGTGCCTTCAAATTACTAATAAGATGTAGCTTCGTGTTGCCCTTTTCTCCGTACACCATTAAGGGTTTTCCTTTTTCTCGTATAATGCGAATGGCATTTTTGTAACAAACGATCTCTGCTTTCACTTCTTTCAACCAGTCCATACCGATTATCACATCAAAACTCCCTAACTCTACTGGTATCAAATCAATCTTAAATGTTTCGCTAACCAGTTTAATTTCTCGATTCCGACATATATTATCTGCTGAAATTAATTTACCATTTGCTAATTCGAGTAAAAATTTACTATCCAAAGGCGTCAATGGACAACTTAATTTAGCACAAAAATCTCTACTCATATAGCTTTTATCCGCACCCGAATCAAATAAAACGTAAGCAGATTTATTGTCAATAAGAAACGTACCCGTAACAAGCTCCGGGTCTTCCTGTGCCTCTGCCGCATTAATATTGAAAACTCTTCCGCGGCCTTGTCCATTCGTGTTCTCCTGGTTCGGGCAATTTCTAATAATGTGGCCCGGTTTTCCAAATTTATAACAAACTACATTGGCATAACTTGCTCCGACACTACTTGCTCCGCCATTACTCGTTCCGACACCATTTGTTCCTTTCGTTCTATTAACCCCTGGTCCGTAGACCTCACACTTCGCCGCGCTATGACCGTTTCTTTTACACTTGTTGCAAAATTTGGTGCAGAACCCCGAGTGATACTTTTCACACCTTTGGCATAGCTGCTTCTGATTGTTGTTGTTGTTGCGGTTATTATTGTTGTTGGGATGATTGTTGTAGTTGCTGCTGTTGTTGTTGTTGTTGTTGTTGTTGTTGGGCCGTTTGTTGTAGTTGCGATTGATGTTGCGATTGTTGGGATAATTGTTGCGATTATTGTTGTAATTGCTGTTGTTGTTGTATTGGTGATTCTTATCACCGTTTTCCTCCCATTTTCTTTTGACTTGCTTCAAATTGGCCTCTTCAGCAGTCTGTTCTTTAATTCTTTCTTCAATCTGGTTCACTAGTTTGTGAGCCATTCTACATGCCTGTTGTATGGAGGCGGGCTCGTGTGAACTTATATCTTCTTGGATTCTTTCCGGTAATCCTTTCACAAACGCGTCGATCTTCTCTTCCTCATCTTCGAATGCTCCCGGACACAATAGGCACAATTCTGTGAATCGTCTTTCGTACGTGGTAATATCAAATCCTTGGGTTCGTAACCCTCTAAGTTCTGTCTTGAGCTTATTGACCTCGGTTCTGGGACGGTACTTCTCGTTCATCAAGTGCTTGAATGCTGACCACGGTAGTGCGTACGCATCGTCTTGTCCCACTTGCTCTAGATAGGTATTCCACCATGTTAACGCAGAACCTGTGAAGGTATGCGTAGCGTACTTCACTTTGTCCTCTTCAGTACACTTACTTATGGCAAACACCGATTCGACCTTCTCGGTCCACCGTTTCAATCCGATCGGTCCTTCGGTTCCATCAAATTCCAAAGGTTTGCAGGCAGTGAATTCTTTGTAGGTGCATCCTACACGATTTCCTGTACTGCTAGATCCAAGGTTATTGTTGGTATGTAGCGCAGCCTGTACTGCGGCTATGTTTGAAGCTAGAAAAGTACGGAATTCCTCTTCATTCATATTCACGGTGTGTCGAGTAGTCGGTGCCATTTCCTTCAAAATAGTCAAATGGAACAAGTTAATCATACAGAATATTAAGAGTAGTTAATAGTATTTCGTAGCATAATATGAACTCATTTATAAAATCTTTTTCTTCATATTAGTGTTTTATAAGTTTAAATTCGGGTAGTACCTACCCGTTAAGTTCATACTTAGTAGCTAATATACAATTCAACTACTACAATTCTATATGAAAAACTGATTATAATAATATTTCGCGTTCAAACTTTTATACAATATTTTACAAACTTACAATACCGCTTATTTTACATAAAGCATGAAATATAGCACACAATAACTTTGATACAAGATAGTTGTGAAGATAATTCTAGCTAGTACACAAGTCGTTCAGCAAAGGCAATAAAGACACGTAATTCATACGTCCAGAAACAAGTCATGCATTCTGGTTTTACTAGGACTACTTCCCATCCTTGGTCTTGTGGAACATAACTGTTATGGCCGTTGATAAGACAGCGTGTTGTAACATCGTCAAAGGGACGAGGGTTACGTAATGTCCAACAGTCCCGTAACAATCTAAAAACCTCATTTCTTACCCCAATTACCGACTCCGTCACTTGTGGGAACGTTTTGTTTAATAGTTGTAGCCCGATGTTCTTGTTCTCACTTTGGTGAGAAGCGAACATTACTAATCCGTAAGCATAACATGCTTCTTTATGTTGCATGTTAGCCGCTTTTTCTAAATCACGAAGTCCAATATTCGGATATATTGAGTCAAAATAATTTCTTAACCCATTGCGTAAAATAGCATTTGGGTTCCCCGCAATATATGCGTCAAAGTAAACACATCGTAACTTATGGATTTCCCAATGTGATATCCCCCATCTTTCGAACGAAAGCCTTTTATAAACCAAGGCATTCTTGGAACGTTCTTCGAATGTCTTACAAACTGATCTCGCCTTAAATAGTTGTGTCGAAGAATTCTGACCGACTCTAGACAAGATTTCATCAATCATGTCTCCGGGTAGGTCTCTTAAAATATTAGGTTGTCTATCCATTTTGTGTTTTTATACTGTAGAATAGACAAGAGTTAGATTAATAAAAAAAATACTTATTAATACAAGCAATTTTTACATATATCATAAAGCATAAGCACACTATATTACATATATTACACCACACGAATACAACTATCTTATTCCGACTCGCTTGTTTCTTCTTCTTCGGTTTTGGTTCGTTTTGCCAAGTTTCTAGGGATATATGATGTTCCCCTAATACGAGACGTAATTTTCCACATTGGTTTAGAAAAACCTAGTGGTTTAGAGGTTCCCGGGTCATTGTTACAACTTAAGGACTTCGGGGGTTGACGATACATATAAAGTTCATCGGGGTTGGAATTAGATTTCTCTATTTTTATGCCCTTTCCCTTATTATTTTCTTTTGCCTTTTTAAATTCAGTTGGGGTAATTTCTATAACATCATCGGAATTTTCGTCGGAATCCGATTCATCGGAGAATTGGTAATCCTCCCAATATTTTGCTTCCTTGGCGGAAACACCATTGACCATAATTAACCTTGGTCGGTTGGTTGAGGATTTTCTTTTACTTAATCGTTTTATTATTTCCCCCACCGGTTCTATTTCTTCATCCGGTTCCGATTCTTCTTCCGGTTCCGTTTCTTCTTCTGGTTCCGACTCTTCTTCCAGTTCCTCTTCGGGAACTTGTGAATCAGTCCACGAATCATTCCAATTTACATTTGACTCTTCATTATTATTAGGTGAGTCAATGGGACTTGTTCTAGAGGTAGACATCTATCACATAATATCAAACGCGTTAAGAGATTAATATATCACATAATATTCACATGTTAAAAATATATAGTTTCCAACAAAATTTGTTAAGCAATCATTTTTCAAGTAAACACGGTCGAAGTCCAGACTCACTAATGCATCCTAACAAACTCGATAAGACACACTAATGCAAAATTCTGGTTCTCTAAGACCAACGCTCTGATACCAACTGAAATGTCCCGTTCTTATTGATTAAAAACGTTCTATATTAATTGATTTCGTTGCGAGGTTTTGACCTCTATATGAGACGTTTTTCAAAGACTGCATTCATTTTTAAAACAAACCATAACCTTTATTTCATAGATAAAGGTTTTAAAAAGCTTTACGTAGATTATCAAATAATGATAATCTAAAATATCCTGTTTACACACGACCATTACATAATGGTTTACAATACAAATATGTTACAACAAAATAAGTTTCTTGAATGCAGTTTTTACACAATATCATACAAGCATGGACTCCAAATCTCGTCCGTATTTAAGTATGCGACTGCGGAAGCTCTTAATAATCACCTGAGAATAAACATGCTTAAAACGTCAACAAAAATGTTGGTGAATTATAGGTTTAACCTATATATATCAAATCATAATAATAGACCACAAGATTTCATATTTCAATACACATCCCATACATAGAGATAAAAATCATTCATATGGTGAACACCTGGTAACCGACATTAACAAGATGCATATATAAGAATATCCCCATCATTCCAGGACACCCTTCGGATATGATATAAATTTCGAAGTACTAAAGCATCCGGTACTTTGGATGGGGTTTGTTAGGCCCAATAGATCTATCTTTAGGATTCGCGTCAATTAGGGTGTCTGTTCCCTAATTCTTAGATTACCAGACTTAATAAAAAGGGGCATATTCGATTTCGATAATTCAACCATAGAATGTAGTTTCACGTACTTGTGTCTATTTTGTAAATCATTTATAAAACCTGCATGTATTCTCATCCCAAAAATATTAGATTTTAAAAGTGGGACTATAACTCACTTTCACAGATTTTTACTTCGTCGGGAAGTAAGACTTGGCCACTGGTTGATTCACGAACCTATAACAATATATACATATATATCAAAGTATGTTCAAAATATATTTACAACACTTTTAATATATTTTGATGTTTTAAGTTTATTAAGTCAGCTGTCCTCGTTAGTAACCTACAACTAGTTGTCCACAGTTAGATGTACAGAAATAAATCGATAAATATTATCTTGAATCAATCCACGACCCAGTGTATACGTATCTCAGTATTGATCACAACTCAAACTATATATATTTTGGAATCAACCTCAACCCTGTATAGCTAACTCCAACATTCACATATAGAGTGTCTATGGTTGTTCTGAAATATATATAGATGTGTCGACATGATAGGTCGAAACATTGTATACGTGTCTATGGTATCTCAAGATTACATAATATACAATACAAGTTAATTAAGTTATGGTTGGAATAGATTTGTTACCAATTTTCACGTAGCTAAAATGAGAAAAATTATCCAATCTTGTTTTACCCATAACTTCTTCATTTTAAATCCGTTTTGAGTGAATCAAATTGCTATGGTTTCATATTGAACTCTATTTTATGAATCTAAACAGTAAAAGTATAGGTTTATAGTCAGAAAAATAAGTTACAAGTCGTTTTTGTAAAGGTAGTCATTTCAGTCGAAAGAACGACGTCTAGATGACCATTTTAGAAAACATACTTCCACTTTGAGTTTAACCATAATTTTTGGATATAGTTTCATGTTCATAATAAAAATCATTTTATCAGAATAACAACTTTTAAATCAAAGTTTATCATAGTTTTTAATTAACTAACCCAAAACAGCCTACGGTGTTACTACGACGGCGTAAATCCGGTTTTACGGTGTTTTTCGTGTTTCCAGGTTTTAAATCATTAAGTTAGCATATCATATAGATATAGAATATGTGTTTAGTTGATTTTAAAAGTCAAGTTAGAAGGATTAACTTTTGTTTGCGAACAAGTTTAAAATTAACTAAACTATGTTCTAGTGATTACAAGTTTAAGCCTTCGAATAAGATAGCTTTATATGTATGAATCGAATGATGTTATGAACATCATTACTACCTTAAGTTCCTTTGATAAACCTACTGAAAAAGAGAAAATTGGATCTAGCTTCAACGGATCCTTGGATGGCTCGAAGTTCTTGAAGCAGAATCATGACACGAAAACAAGTTCAAGTAAGATCATCACTTGAAATAAGATTGTTATAGTTATAGAAATTGAACCAAAGTTTGAATATGATTATTAACTTGTATTAGAATGATAACCTACTGTAAGAAACAAAGATTTCTTGAGGTTGGATGATCACTTTACAAGATTGGAAGTGAGCTAGCAAACTTGAAAGTATTCTTGATTTTATGAAACTAGAACTTTTGGAATTTATGAAGAACACTTAGAACTTTAAGATAGAACTTGAGAGAGATCAATTAGATGAAGAAAATTGAAGAATGAAAGTGTTTGTAGGTGTTTTTGGTCGTTGGTGTATGGATTAGATATAAAGGATATGTAATTTTGTTTTCATGTAAATAAGTCATGAATGATTACTCATATTTTTGTAATTTTATGAGATATTTCATGCTAGTTGCCAAATGATGGCTCCCACATGTGTTAGGTGACTCACATGGGCTACTAAGAGCTGATCATTGGAGTATATATACCAATAGTACATACATCTAAAAGCTGTGTATTGTACGAGTACGAATACGGATGCATACGAGTAGAATTGTTGATGAAACTGAACGAGGATGTAATTGTAAGCATTTTTGTTAAGTAGAAGTATTTTGATAAGTGTCTTGAAGTCTTTCAAAAGTGTATGAATACATATTAAAACACTACATGTATATACATTTTAACTGAGTCGTTAAGTCATCGTTAGCCGTTACATGTAAGTGTTGTTTTGAAACCTTTAGGTTAACGATCTTGTTAAATGTTGTTAACCCAATGTTTATAATATCAAATGAGATTTTAAATTATTATATTTTCATGATATTATGATGTACGAATATCTCTTAATATGATATATATACATTAAATGTCGTTACAACGATAATCGTTACATATATGTCTCGTTTCAAAATCATTAAGTTAGTAGTCTTGTTTTTACATATGTAGTTCATTATTAATATACTTAATGATATGTTTACTTATCACAATATCATGTTAACTATATATATAACCATATATATGTCATCATATAGTTTTTACAAGTTTTAACGTTCGTGAATCACCGGTTCAACTTGGGTGGTCAATTGTCTATATGAAACATATTTCAATTAATCAAGTCTTAACAAGTTTGATTGCTTAACATGTTGGAAACATTTAATCATGTAAATATCAATCTCAATTAATATATATAAACATGGAAAAGTTCGGGTCACTACACATTAAGTGTGTTAACAATGAACTACATATGTAAAAACAAGACTACTAACTTAATGATTTCGAAACGAGACATATATGTATCGATTATCGTTGTAACGACATTTAAATGTATATATATCATATTAAGATATATTAATATATCATAATATCATGATTATATAATAATTTAACATCTCATTAGATATAATAAATATTGGGTTAACAATATTTAACAAGATCGTTAACTTAAAGGTTTCAAATCAACATTTACATGTAACGACTAACGATGACTTAACGACTCAGTTAAAATGTATATACATGTAGTGTTTTAATATGTATTCATACACTTTTGAAAGACTTCAATACACTTATCAAAATACTTCTACTTAACAAAAATGCTTACAATTACATCCTCGTTCAGTTTCATCAACAATTCTACTCGTATGCACCTGTATTCGTACTCGTACAATACACATCTTTTAGATGTATGTACTATTGGTATATACACTCCAATGATCAGCTATTAGCAGCCCATGTGAGTCACCTAACATATGTGGGAACCATCATTTGGCAACTAGCATGAAATATCTCATAAAATTACAAAAATATGAGTAATCATTCATGACTTATTTACATGAAAACAAAATTACACATCCTTTATATGTAATCCATATACCAACGACCAAAAACACCTACAAACACTTTCATTCTTCAATTTTTTTCATCTAAGTGATCTCTCTCAAGTTCTATCTTCAAGTTCTAAGTGTTCTTCATAAATTCTATAAGTTCTAGTTTCATAAAATCAAGAATACTTCCAAGTTTGCTAGCTTACTTCCAAACTTGTAAAGTGATCATCCAACTTCAAGAAATCTTTCTTATTTACAGTAAGATATCTTTCTAATAGAAGGTAATACTCATATTCAAACTTTGATTCAATTTCTATAACTATAACAATCTTATTTCGAGTGGAAATCTTACTTGAACTTGTTTTCGTGTCATGATTCTGCTTCAAGAACTTTCAAGTCATCCAAGGATCCTTTGAAGCTAGATCCATTTTTCTCATTTCCAGTAGTTTATCCAGAAAACATGAGGTAGTAATGATGTTCATAACATCATTCGGTTCATACATATAAAGCTATCTTATTCGAAGGTTTAAACTTGAAATCACTAGAACATAGTTTAGTTAATTCTAAACTTGTTCGTAAACAAAAGTTAATCCTTCTAACTTGACTTTTAAAATTAACTAAACACATGATCTATATCTATATGATATGCTAACTTAATGATTTAAAACCGGAAAACACAAAAAACACCGTAAAACCGGATATACGCCGTTGTAGTAACACCGCGGGCTGTTTTGGGTTAGTTAATTAAAAACTATGATAAATTTTGATTTAAAAGTTGTTCTTCTGGGAAAATGATTTTTCTTATGAACATGAAATTATATCCAAAAATCATGGTTAAACTCAAAGTGGAAGTATGTTTTCCAAAATGGTCATCTAGACGTCGTTCTTTCGACTGAAATGACTACCTTTACAAAAACGACTTGTAACCTGTAATTCCAACTATAAACTTATACATTTTCTGTATAGATTCATAAACTTAAGTTCAATATGAAACCATAGCAATTGGATTCACTCAAAACGGATTTAAAACGAAGAAGTTATGGGTAAAACAAGATTGGATATTTTTGATCTTTTTAGCTACGGGAAATGTTTAACAAATCTATACAAATCATATCCTAGCTAACTTATATTGTATTTTACATGTTTTCTAATATATTATGTAATCTTGGGATACCATAGACACGTATGCAAATGTTTTGACATATCATATCGACCCATGTATATATATTATTTGGAACAACCATAGACACTCTATATGCAGTAATGTTTGAGTTAGCTATACAGGGTTGAGGTTGATTCCAAAAATATATATACTTTGAGTTGTGATCTAGCCTGAGACGTGTAGACACTGGGTCATGGATTGATTCAAGATAATATATATCGATTTATTTCTGTACATCTAATTATGGACAACTAGTTATAGGTTACTAACAAGGACAGCTGACTTAATAAACTTAAAACAGTAAAACGTATTAAAAATGTTGTAAATATATTTTGAACATACTTTGATATATATGTACATATTTGTTATAGGTTTGTGAATCGACCAGTGACCAATTCTTACTTCCCGACGAAGTAAAAATCTGTGAAAGTGAGTTATAGTCCCACTTTTAAAATCTAATATTTTTGGGATGAGAATACATGCAGGTTTTATAAATTATTTACAAAATAGACACAAGTACGTGAAACTACATTCTATGGTTGAATTATCGAAATCGAATATGCCCCTTTTTATTAAGTCTGGTAATCTAAGAATTAGGGAACAGACACCCTAATTGACATGAATCCTAAAGATAGATCTATTGGGCCTAACAAACCCCATCCAAAGTACCGGATGCTTTAGTACTTTGAAATTTATATCATATCTGAAGGGTGTCCCGGAATGATGGGGATATTCTTATATATGCATCTTGTTAATGTCGGTTACCAGGTGTTCACCATATGAATGATTTTTATCTCTATGTATGGGATGTGTATTGAAATATGAAATCTTGAGGTCTATTGTTACGATGTGATATATATAGGTTAAACCTATAACTCACCAACATTTTTGTTGACGTTTAAAGCATGTTTATTCTCAGGTGAATATTAAGAGCTTCCGCTGTTGCATACTAAAATAAGGACAAGATTTGGAGTCCATGTTTGCATGATATTGTGTAAAAACTGCATTCAAGAAACATATGTCGATGTAATATATTTCTATTGTAAACCATTATGTAATGGTCGTGTGTAAACAGTATATTTTAGATTATCATTATTTGATAATCTACGTAATGTTTTTAAAACCTTTATTGATAAAATAAAGGTTATGGTTGTTTTAAAAATGAATGCAGTCTTTGAAAAACGTCTCATATAGAGGTCAAAACCTCGCAACTGAACGGGACATTTCAGTTAGTATTCGAGCGTTGGTCTTAGAAAATTTGCATTAATGTGACTTATCGAGTTTGTTAGGATGCATTAGTGAGTCTGGACTTCGACCGTGTTTTCTTTAAAAATGATTGCTTAACATTTTTGTTGGAAACTATATATTATTAACATGTAAATATTATGTGATATATTAATCTCTTAACATGTTTGATATTGTGTGATAGATGTCTACCTCTAGCACAAATCCCATTGACTCACCTAATTATAACGAAGAGTCAAATATATATTGGTAAGATTCACAAGTTCCCGAAGAACCGGAAGAAGAGGAACCAGAAGAAGAGGAACCGGAAGAAGAAGAGGTTCCGGAGGGGGAAATAGTAGGAACCACAGAAAACCGGTCAAATAAAAGAAAATCCTCAACCAATGGACCAAAGTTAATAATGGTCAACGGTGTTTCCGCTAAGGAAGCAAAATATTGGAAAAATTACCAATTTTTCGATGAATCGGATCCTGATGAGGATTCCGATGATTTTATAGAAATTACCCCGACCCAATTTAATGAGGCAAAAGAAAATAATAAGGGAAAAGACATCAAAATAGAGAAATTTGATTTCGACCCCGATGAACTTTATATGTACCGTCAACACCCGTATTTTCAATATCGTGACAATAACCCAGGAACCTCTAAACCACCAGGTTTTTCTAAACCAATGTGGAAAATGATGACTCGTATTAGAGGAACATCATATATCCCTAGAAGATTAGGAAAAAGAACCAAGTCCGAAGAAGAAGAAACCAGTGATTCAGATTAGAGGGGTGTGAGCATGTTGTGTAATAAATGTATTGTAGTGTGCTTGTACTTTTATGTTCTATGTAAAAATTGCTTGTATTGTTTGTTTTTACGAATCTAATCCTTGTCTATTTTACATTATAAAAACAAAATGGACGTTAAGGGTAGACAACCGAATATTTTAGAAGACCTACCAGAGGATATGATTGAGGAAATCTTGTCTAGAGTCGGTCAGAATTCATCAGCACATTTAGTTATGGCAAAATTAACTTGTCAAACATTTGAAAGACTTTCCAGAAATGCCTTAGTTTATAAAAGACTTTCCTTTGATAGGTGGGGTATATCACATTGGGGAGACCGTAAGTTACGCCGTGTTTTCTTTAAAGCATTAAATGCGGGGAACCCAAATGCAATTTTACGCTACGGGTTAAGAACCTATTTTGACTCAACATATCCCAACATAGGATTTCGTGAATTAGAAAGAGTTTCTAACATGCAACATAAAGAAGCATGTTATGCTTACGGGTTACAGATGTTCGCTTCTTACCAAAGTGAGAAAAAGAACATCGAATTGCAGCTTTTAAATAAAACTTTCCCACAAGTGACGGATTCAGTAGTTGGGGTGAGAAACAAGTTTTTTAGATTATTACGGGGCTGTTGGACATTACGAAACCCTCATCCTTTTGACGACATTACAACATGCTGCCTAGCCAATGGTCATAATGGTTATTTTCCACAAGACCAAGGATGGGAAGTCGTCTTAGTAAAACCAGAATGCATGACTTGTTTCTGGACTTATGAATTACGTGTCTTTATTTCCTTTGCTGAACAACTTGCGTATTAACTAGATTTATCTTCAAAACTGTCCTGTATCATAGTGTACTATATTTCATGTTATAAGTAATATAGCGAAGTTGTAAGTTTGAAGAATATTTGTATGTGATATATTATTATAATCAAGTTTTTCATATGGAATTGTAGTAGTTGAATTGTATATTAGCTACTAAGTATGAACTTAACGGGTAGGTAGTACCCGAATTTAAATTTATAAAATGCAAATATGAAGAAAAAGCTTTTATAAATGAGTTCATATTATGCTACGAGATACTATTGACTACTCTTAATATTCTGTATGATTAACTTATTTCATTTGACTATTTTGAAGGAAATGGCACCGACTACTCGACACACCTTGAATATGAGCGAAGAGGAATTTCGTGCCTTTCTTGCTTCAAACATAGCCGCAGTACAGGCCACGCTACATACAAACAATAACTCTGAATCTAGCAATACAGCTAACGGCGCAAGAAATTGTGTAGGATGCTCCTACAAGGAATTCACTGCCTGTAAACCTTCAGAATTTGATGGGACCGAAGGACCAATCGGATTGAAACGGTGGACCGAGAAAGTTGAATCGGTCTTTGCCATAAGTAAGTGTGCTGAAGGAGACAAAGTGAAGTACGCTACGCATACCTTCACAGGTATTGCGTTAACATGGTGGAATACCTATCTTGAGCAAGTGGGACAAGATGCTGCTTACACGCTACCGTGGTCAGAATTCAAGCACTTGATGAACGAGAAGTACCGTCCTAGAACTGAGGTCAATAAGCTCAAGTCAGAACTTAGAGGGTTACGAACACAGGGATTCAATATTACTTCGTACGAAAGACGATTCACAGAATTGTGCCTATTGTGTTCGAGAGCGTTCGAAGATGAGGATGAGAAGATCGACGCGTTTGTGAAAGGGTTACCGGAGAGAATCCAAGAAGATATAAGTTCACACGAGCCTGCCTCCATACAAAAGGCATGTAGAATGGCTCACAAAGTAGTGAACCAGATTGAGGGAAGAATTAAAGAACAGGCGGCCGAAGAGGCCAACGTGAAGCTAGTCAAAAGAAAGTGGGAGGAAAACGGTGATAAGAGTCACCAAAACAACAACAACTATCTCAACAATCGCAACATCAATCGCAACTACTACAAACGGCAAAACAACAACAACAACAATAACTACAACAATCATCCCAACAACAATAACAACCACAACAACAACAACAATCAGAAGCAGCTATGCCAAAGGTGTGAAAAGTATCACTCGGGGTTCTGCACCAAATTTTGCAACAAGTGTAAAAGAAATGGTTATAGCGCAGCGAAGTGTGAGGTCTACGGACCAGGGGTTAACAGAACGAAAGGAACAAATGGTGTCGGAACGAGTAATGGCGGAGAAAGTAGTGTCGGAGCAAGTTATGCCAATGTATTTGTTATAAATGTGGAAAACCGGGCCACATTATTAGAAATTACCCGAACCAGGAGAACATGAATGGACAAGGCCGCGGAAGAGTTTTCAATATTAATGCGGCAGAGGCACAAGAAGACCCGGAGCTTGTTACTGATATGTTTTTTATTGACAATAAATCTGCTTACGTTTTATTGATTCGGGTGCGGATAGAAGCTATATGAGTAGAGATTTTTATACTAAATTAATTTGTCCATTGACGCCGTTGGATAGTAAATTTTTGCTCGAATTAGTAAACGGTAAATTAATTTCAGTAGATTATATATGCCGGAATCGAGAAATTAAACTGGGTAGCGAAATATTTAAGATTGATTTGATACCAGTAGAGTTAGGGAGTTTTGATGTAATAGTTGGCATGGACTGGCTGAAGGAGATGAAAGCAGAGATCATATATTACAAAAATGCAATTCGCATTGTATGAGAAGAAGGAGAACCCTTAATGGTGTACGGAGAAAAGGGCAACACGAAGCTACATCTTATTAGTAATTTGAAGGCACAAAAACTAATAAGAAAAGGTTGCTATGCTGTTCTAGCACACGTCGAGAAAGTACAAACTGAAGAAAAGAGCATCAATGATGTTCCTGTCGCAAAAGAATTTCTCGATGTATTTCCGAAAGAATTACCGGGATTACCCCCACATCGATCCGCTGAATTTCAAATAGATCTTGTACCAGGAGCTGCACCAATAGCTCGTGCTCCTTACAGACTCGCACCTAGTGAGATGAAAGAACTGCAAAGCCAACTGCAAGAACTACTAGAACGTGGTTTCATTCAACTAAGCACATCACCATGGGGAGCTCCTGTTTTGTTTGTCAAGAAGAAGGATGATACATTTAGGTGGTGTATTGACTACAGAGAGTTGAATAAACTTACCATCAAAAACCGTTATCCACTGCCGAGAATTGACGACTTATTTGATCAACTACAAGGCTCGTCGGTTTATTCGAAAATCGATTTACGTTCTGGATATCATCAAATGCGAGTAAAGGAGGATGATATTCCAAAAACTGCTTTTAGGACGCGTTATGGTCATTACGAGTTTATGGTTATGCCGTTTGGATTGACTAACTTATGAACCGAGTGTGTGGGCCATATCTTGACAAGTTAATCATTGTTTTCATCGATGACATACTTATTTACTCAAAGAATGATCAAGAGCACGAAGAACATTTGATAAAAGTGCTAGAAGTATTGAGGAAAGAAAAACTGTACACTAAGTTTTCAAAGTGTGCATTTTGGTTGGAAGAAGTTCAATTCCTCGGTCATATAGTGAACAAAGAAGGTATCCAGGTGGACCCGACAAAGATCAAAACCGTTGAAAAGTGGGAAACCCCAAAAACTCCGAAGCATATACGTCAATTTTTAGGATTGGCTGGTTACTACAGAAGATTCATCCAAGATTTCTCCAAAATAGCAAAATCCTTGACTGCATTAATGCATAAAGGGAAGAAATTTGAATGGAAAGATGAACAAGAGAAGGCATTTCAGTTATTGAAGAAAAAGCTAACTACGGCACCTATATTGTCATTGCCTGAAGGGAATGATGATTTTGTGATTTATTGTGACGCATCAAAGCAAGGTCTCGGTTGTGTATTAATGCAACGAATGAAGGTGATTCCTTATGCATCTAGACAATTGAAGATTCACGAGCAAAATTATACAACTCACGATTTGGAATTTGGTGCTGTTGTTTTTGCATTAAAGACTTGGAGGCATTATTTATATGGAGTCAAAAGTATTATATATACCGACCACAAAAGTCTCCAACATATATTTAATCAGAAGCAACTGAATATGAGACAACGCAGGTGGATTGAACTGTTGAACGATTATGATTTTGAGATTCGATAACACCCGGGGAAGGCGAATGTGGTAGCCGACGCTTTGAGTAGAAAGGACAGAGAACCTATACGGGTAAAAGCTATGAATATAATTATTCGTACTAACCTTACTACTCAAATAAAGGAGGCGCAACAGGGGGTTGTAAAAGAAGGAAAGTTGAAGAATGAGATACCCAAAGGATCAGAGAAACATATTAATATTCGGGAAGACGGAACCCGATATAGGGCTGATAGAATTTGGGTACCAAGGTTTGGAGATGTGAGAGAAATGATACTTAAAGAAGCACATAAAACCAGATATTTAATACATCCCAGAGCGGGGAAGATGTATAAAGATCTCAAGAAACACTTTTGGTGGCCGGGTATGAAAGCCGATATTGCTAAAATATGAAGGAGAATGTTTGACGTGTTCTAAGGTCAAATATGAACATCAGAAACCATCAGGTCTACTACAACAACCTGAAATCCCGGAATGGAAATGGAAAAACATTACCATGGATTTCATTACTAAATTGCCAAGGACTGCAAGTGGTTATGATACTATTTGGGTAATAGTTGATCGTCTCACCAAGTCAGCACACTTCTTGCCAATGAGAGAAGATGACAAAATGGAGAAGTTGGCGCGATTGTATTTGAAGGAGGTTGTCTCCAGACATGGAATACCTGTCTCTATTATCTCTAATAGGGATGGTAGATTTGTTTCAAGGTTCTGGCAGACGTTGCAACAAGCATTGGGGACTCGTCTAGACATGAGTACTGCCTATCATCCACAAACTGATGGGCTGAGCGAAAGGACGATACAAACACTTAAAGACATGCTACGAGCATGTGTTATTGATTTCGGAAACAGTTGGGATCGACACCTACCGTTAACAGAATTTTCCTACAACAACAGTTATCATTCTAGTATTGAGATGGCGTCATTTGAGGCACTTTATGGTAGAAAGTGCAGGTCTCCGAATTGTTGGAATGAAGTGGGGGATAGACAGATTACGGGTCCGGAAATAAACTACCGAGAAAATCATCCAAATTCAACAACGATTGAAAACCGCCCAGAGTCGACAAAAGAGCTACGCGGACAGTAAAAGAAAAGATATAGAGTTTGAAATTGGAGAAATGGTCATGCTTAAGGTTTCACCTTGGAAAGGCGTTGTTCGATTTGGTAAACGGGGGAAACTAAATCCAAGGTACATTGGACCATTCAAGATTATAGATCGTGTCGGACCAGTAGCTTACCAACTGGAGCTACCTCAACAACTCGCAGCGGTACATAACACTTTCCACGTCTCGAATTTGAAGAAATGTTTTGCGAAAGAAGATCTCACTATTCCGTTGGACGAAATCCAAATCAATGAAAAACTTCAATTCATTGAAGAACCCGTCGAAATAATGGATCGTGAGGTTAAAAGACTTAAGCAAAACAAGATACCAATTGTTAAGGTTTGATGGAATGCTCGTAGAGGACCCGAGTTCACCTGGGAGCATGAAGATCAGATGAAGAAGAAATACCCGCATCTATTTCCAGAAGATTCGTCAACACCTTCAACAGCTTAAAATTTCGGGACGAAATTTATTTAACGGGTAGGTACTGTAGTGACCCAAACTTTTCCATGTTTATATATATTAATTGAGATTGATATTTACATGACTAAATGTTTCCAACATGTTAAGCAATCAAACTTGTTAAGACTTGATTAAATGAAATAAGTTTCATATAGACAATTGATCACCCAAGTTGACCGGCAATTCACGAACGTTACAAATTTGTAAAAACTACATGTTGTGGTATATATAAACATATATATATGGTTGACATGAGATTATGATGAGTAAGTATCTCACTAAGTATATTAACAATGTGTGATATACATAAGAAATGAGATTACTAAGTTAAGAAACTCGAAATGATATATATATAAGGATTATCGTTATGATAACGTCTACTAAATACATATGTATCATATTAAGATATTGAAAAACTTTATTTAACGTGATAAAATGATATTTAAATATATTATTAAGTGTGTTAACAATGAACTACATATGTAAAAACAAGACTACTAACTTAATGATTTCGAAACGAGACATATATGTAACGATTATCGTTGTAACGACATTTAAATGTATATATATCATATTAAGATATATTAATATATCATAATATCATGATAATATAATAATTTAACATCTCATTAGATATAATAAACATTGGGTTAACAAAATTTAACAAGATCGTTAACTTAAAGGTTTCAAATCAACATTTACATGTAACGACTAACGATGACTTAACGACTCAGTTAAAATGTATATACATGTAGTGTTTTAATATGTATTCATACACTTTTGAAAGACTTCAATACACTTATCAAAATACTTCTACTTAACAAAAATGCTTACAATTACATCCTCGTTCAGTTTCATCAACAATTCTACTTGTATGCACCTGTATTCGTACTCGTACAATACACAGCTTTTAGATGTATGTACTATTGGTATATACACTCCAATGATCAGCTCTTAGCAGCCCATGTGAGTCACCTAACACATGTGGGAACCATCATTTGGCAACTAGCATGAAATATCTCAAAAAATTACAAAAATATGAGTAATCATTCATGACTTATTTACATGAAAACAAAATTACACATCCTTTATATGTAATCCATATAGCAACGACCAAAAACACCTACAAACACTTTATTCTTCAATTTTCTTCATCTAAGTGATCTCTCTCAAGTTCTATCTTCAAGTTCTAAGTGTTCTTCATAAATTCTATAAGTTCTAGTTTCATAAAATCAAGAATACTTCCAAGTTTGCTATCTTACTTCCAAACTTGTAAAGTGATCACCCAACTTCAAGAAATCTTTCTTATTTACAGTAAAATATCTTTCTAACAGAAGGTAATAATCATATTCAAACTTTGATTCAATTTCTATAACTATAACAATCTTATTTTGAGTGGAAATCTTACTTGAACTTGTTTTCGTGTCATGATTCTGCTTCAAGAACTTTCAAGCCATCCAAGGATCCTTTGAAGCTAGATCCATTTTTCTCATTTCTAGTAGTTTTATCCAGAAAACTTAAGGTATTAATGATGTTCATAACATCATTCGATTCATACATATAAAGCTATCTTATTCGAAGGTTTAAACTTGAAATCACTAGAACATAGTTTAGTTAATTCTAAACTTGTTCGCAAACAAAAGTTAATCCTTATAACTTGACTTTTAAAATCAACTAAACACATTTTCTATATCTATATGATATGCTAACTTAATGATTTAAAACCGAAAAACACGAAAAACACCGTAAAACCGGATATACGCCGTTGTAGTAACACCGCGGGCTGTTTTGGATTAGTTAATTAAAAACTATGATAAATTTTGATTTAAAAGTTGTTCTTCTGGGAAAATAATTTTTCTTATGAACATGAAACTATATCCAAAAATCATGGTTAAACTCAAAGTGGAAGTATGTTTTCCAAAATGGTCATCTAGATGTCGTTCTTTCGACTGAAATTACTACCTTTAAAAAAATGACTTGTAACCTATAATTACGACAATAAACTTATACTTTTTCTGTATAGATTCATAAACTTAAGTTCAATATGAAAACATAGCAATTAGATTCACTCAAAACGGATTTAAAACGAAGAAGTTATGGGTAAAACAAAATTGGATATTTTTGATCTTTTTAGCTACAGGAAATGTTTAACAAATCTATACAAATCATATCCTAGCTAACTTATATCGTATTATACATGTATTTTAATATATTATGTAATCTTGGGATACCATAGACACGTATGCAAATGTTTTGACATATCATATCGACCCATGTATATATATTATTTGAAACAACCATAGACACTCTATATGCAGTAATGTTGGAGTTAGCTATACAGGGTTGAGGTTGATTCCAAAAATATATATACTTTGAGTTGTGATCTAGCCTGAGACGTGTATACACTGGGTCGTGGATTGATTCAAGATAATATATATCGATTTATTTCTGTACATCTAATTATGGACAACTAGTTGTAGGTTACTGACAAGGACAGCTGACTTAATACACTTAAAACAGTAAAACGTATTAAAAATGTTGTAAATATATTTTGAACATACTTTGATATATATGTACATATTTGTTATAGGTTCGTGATTCGACCAGTGGCCAAGTCTTACTTCCCGACGAAGTAAAAATCTGTGAAAGTGAGTTATAGTCCCACTTTTAAAATCTAATATTTTTGGGATGAGAATACATGCAGGTTTTATAAATGATTTACAAAATAGACACAAGTACGTGAAACTACATTCTATGGTTGAATTATCGAAATCGAATATGCCCCTTTTTATTAAGCCTGGTAATCTAAGAATTAGGGAACAGACACCTTAATTGACGCGAATCCTAAAGATAAATCTATTGGGCCTAACAAACCTCATCCAAAGTACCGGATGCTTTAGTACTTCGAAATTTATATCATATCCGAAGGGTGTCCCGGAATGATGGGGATATTCTTATATATGCATCTTGTTAATGTCCGTTACCAGGTGTTCACCATATGAATGATTTTTATCTCTATGTATGGGATGTGTATTGAAATATGAAATCTTGTGGTCTATTGTTACGATGTGATATATATAGGTTAAATCTATAACTCACCAACATTTTTGTTGACGTTTAAAGCATGTTTATTCTCAGGTGAATATTAAGAGCTTTCGCTGTTGCATACTAAAATAAGGACAAGATTTAGAGTCCATGTTTGTATGATATTGTGTAAAAACTGCATTCAAGAAACATATGTCGATGTAATATATTTCTATTGTAAACCATTATGTAATGGTCGTGTGTAAACAGTATATTTTAGATTATCATTATTTGATAATCTACGTAGTGTTTTTAAAACCTTTATTGATAAAATAAAGGTTATGGTTGTTTTAAAAATGAATGCAGTCTTTGAAAAATGTCTCATATAGAGGTCAAACCCTCGCAATGAAATTAATTAATATGGAACGTTTATAATCAACATGAACGGGACATTTCATATTCCTTATCATCTTCTCTAATAACGTGGAACTGACTAATGACGTCTTTTTTCTCGCTTATCTCTACTCCGACTCGAGTAATATTCAACATTTCTGAAATGCGATATTTTCATTGAAGCCACAAGTCATCTTCATCTTTGTTGATGTGTTTCCTCCACATAAACTCATACCAGTTTCTTTCACTTGCTGGAAGCAATCGTGAACCTATATAAGTAAATCTTTTACTCCTTGGTGTTTCGTTAATGCGTAAGATCTCGTAAGCATTCTCCTCGATGAATGTGTTTCGTAAAGTTATGAAATCATGTTTAACTCCCAATAACAATCTTTGTTCCCGATTCTTAAAGAATATACCATGGTCGTATTTGAATCTGGAATTCACTGTTTCCCTTGATGTAGATGTACCAGAAGTTGAGCTTTCATTAACGTTTGTTGAATTTGAACTCGATGAAGGTGTAGACTTCGATGAATGATCAGTAGGATTTTTCGCATCATCAGTTGGAACATTATCATCTTTAATATGGTCAAAAATATCATCATCATTTGGATTAACATAAAGATTGTCTTCATCATCATCAGAAGAATCCATTTCATCATCACTTTCAATTACTGGATCAGGATTCCCTTCATCTACAATCTCTACATTTTCCGGGATTGAAGATACTGAAGATAATTTGCCAAATTAAAATGGTTAAAATATTATTTATAGGATTGAAGAATCCTATATATATTATTTTATATATATATGGATTCATGTTATTTCGATTCTCGAAACTTAAGTTATGATTAAAATGGTGTTTTCAAGAAATTAAAATGGAAAAATGAATGCTTTTAGGTTTGGTCCGACTTTGTGACCATTTTTGGAGTCTCTAGGGTGTACTAGTATGTTAGGATTGATGATTTGATGAACTTTCATGTTTGGGTCATCGAAATCTGAGCTACGGATCACCCGTTATGACTAAAACTTGTTTTTGATCGGATTAAAGTCCCAACTTGAATTATGGATGTTGGTCATGACTTGGGGGCTGTTCTTGGGGTATTCTTGAGGGTACTAATGTGTCGGGTGGTTTGGTTAGGCGATGATATATATAAGGCTCACCGAAAACTGACACCCGAGGCTCAAGTTATGACCCGATGAACTTTTAATTAAAACTTATGGTTATGAAATGGAACTTATGATATAAAATAATGATTTTCATTATTATTAAATTACTTATGATATAAAAATAATTATTTCAATTTAAGACTTATGATATATATATATATATATATATATATATATATATATATATATATATATATATATATATATATATATATATATATATATATATATATATATATATATATTTATATATATATATATATATATTATGTCATTTATTAATTACATTATGATTTAATTAAACATTTAATTTTTCTTATGATTAATAATACTTTTATTATTAATGAAAAATACTTATGGTAAGTATTAAACCTATGTTATGAGATTATTATAATAAGACTTATAATAAGGATTAATTAATTATTTAATTATTATAAGGTTTAGTTATTATTTAATTATAATTTAATTATTAAATACTTATGGTTTAATAATTATAATTAAATACTTATGATATGATTAATAATTCATTATTAATTGATAATACTTATGATATGATTAAAAATTTATTATTAACTAATAATACTTATGTTATGACTAATATTTAATTAATTAATTAATTATTTATGTTATATTAATTATACCATTTAAACTTATGTTAACTTTATTAATTCAATTTAATTTAATTAAACTTATGTTATGACATAATTATACATATATGACTTTAAATAACATTATAACTTATATTATTAATATAACTTATACTTTAAAATTTAATGTTGACTAAATTTGACCAAGGTTGACTTTTGAGTTGACTTTCAGTTGACTTTAACTTTCAGTTGACTTTTGTTGACTTTCTAATTAAGAAAACTTTCCTAAGTTATAAACTTTACAAAAATAGCAACTTTCTAAATATGGAAACTTTCCAAAAATAGAAACTTTCTAACAATAGAAACTTTCCAAAATAGAAACTTTCCTAAAATAGAAATTTTTCCAAAAATGGAAACCTGCCAAAAATATAAACTTTCTAAAAATAGAAAGTACGTGTCCTTACGCTGTTCTGATCAAACCGAAGCATACTGTGTGTTGTTCTATGTCTACTTGCAAGTACTATAGCTATCATACTAAGACTTAACCTAAGTTAGTTATTTATATCGACCTACTTTATTTATAGGTCGGCGTTGTGATCATTCTTGATCACTTTACTTCATGCAGTTCACGTTTTCTGTGTTACTACTTCGTTTACGTTAAGGTGAGTTATAGTCCCATTTTCATACTTTTTAAAGTATTTTTGGGATGTGATTTACATGCATTTTGTTTTACTTTTAGACACAAGTGGCAATTAAATTTAAATTATTCATTATGAGTTGAACGAAAATATTTCCTAGTCTGGTAACTGTAATCACTGGTTTCTACTGGTGAACGCGAATCCTATGGATAGATCTATCGGGCTTAACAGCTCCATTTCGAGCTAGTCGCGCTAGCAATTTATAATCGGAATGTATTAGTACTTCGTATTTATTTGAAGATACACATGTTCAGTGTATATATTGTGTTTAGTAAGGGTATGGAAATGCTTAAGTAATTACCAGGTGACTCATAGATAATGGAATAATATTTTATGTTTTCTAATATTTTAAATCTTGTTGTCTAAAGTTTATTCGTTTATTTAAACCTATAATTCACTCAACATTTTTGTTGACAGTTTACTCGCATGTTTTCAGAGGTACTTGATTTGTTTGGGCTTCCGATGTGTTAGAGGGTCTGCATACCTTTTGGCAGATTTTGATAAACATTAAAACTTTGCATTATTGTTGGTTATTTAAACTTGTGGGCATTTATTGACATGTTTGGTCAACTTTGAATATTTTAATAAGTTGAGTTATTTAGAACTACGTATTTTGGTAAATTTCCTTTTTGGAAAACTTTTGGTTAAAGAATGCAATATTGTTTAATAAATTCATTTAAAGTTCGATCAAGCTATGGGACCAAGTGACGGAACTGTCAAGGGTACTTGACGGGGCCATCACAACCCTTGTATGTAGGAGGTTTGCAGTTCATGAACTCATTAGGAGGATCACGGGGACCATTAGTGTTGCTGATGTTGTTATTGTTGCCTTGGGCGGCAGCTTGCGGCATTTGGAATTGCTCGTTGGTGAGAGTGACATTTGGTGAAGTGTTGTTAGTTTGATCACTACGAGCCATTGTTCTTCAACTCATAAGGTAATGTATTAATTGAAGAGTTATGGTGCGAATAAGCTTGCAAAGTAACAACACAAATTGGATAATAAAAGGTAGTATGGGTTAGTTGGTGATAATGGTGGTGAAACAGGTGAGTAATTTGGTGGGTGGACGGATCCTTCTGTGTCGGATCCTTCGGTGTCCGAAATGATGATTCGGTGGTGGCTAGACATCCTAGAAGGAGTACTAAGAAGATTTTAAGCCACGGTGTGAAGGTAGGATGGAAGGAGAACATAGTAAGGCAAGCGTTGAAATGAAAATAGCACTTAATACTAAGGCATGAAAGGTTATAGTCTTATAGATTGCTAAGGCACCCTAACTAGCACATAAGACACACCTAATATGCAATCCTGGTTCTCTATAACCACCTGGCTCTGATACAATTCTGTATTACAGATTGGGGAACAATCCCACTCAGTGCCGTCCGGGTGACCACTGAGCGTACCTCAGACATTGATTTTACGGCCCGCCTCTCTGCAATTGACAGCCAACCTTTATAGGCTCGCGAGGGGCAAGAGTCAGTGCTTCATCACAACTTACACTGTTAGAACCCCCTCTACGATTAACCCGCTTATAAGCGGCATTAAACCAGCTCTGATACCAATTTGTCACACCCCCAAATAGGGCTAGGGGCAAATGTGACTTTTTAATATCATAACACAATTGTATAAACGAGAACGACTCTATATGAGACATTTTATAAAACATTAATTGTATTGCAGCGGAAAAAAAATAATAAGCTTTTACATTTTTAATCCAATGACAAATGTCTAGATATGAAATGATAAATAAAAATGATGGACTCCAATTCAGCAAGCAAAGAAGGCAATAATCAACAGCACAGTAGCTAGCATCACAAAGCTAATCATAATCTGAGACAAAAATATGCTTAAAACGTTAACGTAAAGGTTGAGTGAAATTCATAGGTTTATATTAATAATCAAGATTTTTAACCACAAGATTTTGTTATAAAAATCAAAAATCCAAGTATATGACATGAGTATAATATCAAACTAAACAATAAATACCCCATGGTACCGTCGTACCACGCTTTCATTATTATGTACCCCCTTGACGATCGGTCAATGGGTAGGGACATTGCTCCCAAAGCGCTACCATCAATAATTAAGTTTATCAACTCAAATTCATGCAATTAACGATATTATCTAGCAGGGATTTAGCATGTAAAAATACAAGTATAAATACATGTATAAATACAAGTTTAACAAAAAGTCTCATCCAGTTACATATAAAGTTTTTCAAGTTACTTGTGTCTAAATCGTAAAACATTTAAAAGCAAGCATGTGTCTCATCCCAAAATATAAACACAGTAAAAATGGGACTATGAAAATCACCTTAAATAGCACAGCAAAAGATGAAGATAATTCCACGAATGAAATGAACGAGAGTATATGACCAGGTTATCTACCTAGAGATATATTGACTTAATCAGAAATTTGTCCATCTGACAAATGAATAATCCTAAGTAACTTAAGATTGACTAAACAAATGTTTATGTTTCCACCATTATTACATTTGATGTTTATATAACTTTGCCCACACTTTGTTGCTATCAAATAAGTCAGGAATAACCAAGTGTAACCGAGGGCCAGGATTCTTGATCAAAAACTAAGTCATGACATTTGAAATCCACAACCATATCCCAAATGGCAACCTAAGACATCATTCACTTACGATCGTAAGTAGCGGTGAAGCTCGTATAAGTTATACGTTTATCACCGTTTTTGGCTTCCACATATTATGTGAGTATAGGAATACATCACATTAAAATATTATTATAATAATAAAATAATTATTATACACATAGATTTAATTATATAAATATTTTATTATTTAAATAATAATTATATATGTATATTATAGCTTATTATTATTATACTATTAAATTATTCACTAATCATAATGTTAATTAATATATTGTTTCCTTATTATATAATATAAAAGATATTATATAATTTATATTATTATTTTTTTCTTAATTTAAAAGATACTTATCAATATAATAGTTTATTAAATCAAATAATATCCATAAATAACTAAATAATTAACTAAATACTTAAATAATTATTAAATTAAAGATTTCATAATATCTACTGAAATTATAATTATTAATAATATGATTAAATTAATAAATATTTTTTATATATATTTATTGATGTCGAATTATACATAATTGTATATTAATTTTTTTAATTTAATTAAATATCTAAAAATTATTATTATTATTTATATTAATTTATTTAAGTATAATAATCACTAGAAACTTTAATAAAAATATTGATATTACAATTTTGTATTTATTTATTATTTATTCTTAATTTAATTACCAAAAAAAGGTTAAATATTTATAAAATATTAAATTGACTCAAATAATTAGGTTTTCAATTTTTGTAAGTTCTATTTACTGTAAAGATCCTATAAACATTTATAAATCGATTTTATATAATTTAAAATATTTATCTAGAATTTTACACTCTATTATACATATAATTCCATAAATAATTAGTTAAATATAATAAACCTTCCAAACTTTTTATATGTTAACCTAGATATGTTCCTTAACCGTTCTAAGTTATTTCTATATGTTTTCTACATATCCATATATTTTATATAATTAAATTCACAATTTTGCCCATTATATATATAAACCGAAACTAATAAATACATAATAATTAGTTTAATAGTTATAAAATTATATAATCTGTGTTTTTATGTTATAATAATAATTTTATGATTTTACATTAGATCCCACGAATTTATAATTCTTTTATTAATTACATTTATATTTTAATCTTTTTCGGTTATAAATAACAATAATAAATTTGAATACATAATATATAAAATATATACTGATCAAATAAATTAAGTTTGATACTTAAATTTACTGGAAAAAATAGTTTTATAATTTATTTAGCCTTTTTCCTATTTTTTATAAATAAATACATATGTCATGTCATATGTATATAAAAAATATAAAAACGAATTATAAATTTGAAAAATTATTTTTCCCAGATCTCATAATACTTAATAATAATTATCATGTACAAACCATAGTTTATTTGATCCGTTTAATATTTATTAGATATTAAACATATATCGGTCGATCATAATACAAAAGCAATTTATAAAAATTAGCAAATCGATTTATAAATCTGGAAAACTATTTTTTATAAATCATATTAATCATGAATGTAATTATCATGTATTTAAAATAATTTTATAAGGTGTAAAAATATTTATTTATTTTTGTTTTTGGTTCGGCCGATCGGAAAAAGAAAAGAAAGAAAAATCGAAAAAAATAAGAAAAGAAGAAAAAGAAAATCTTAAAAAAAATTTTAGGGCTCTAGAGAGGATTTGCAAGAAAGTGATAAAAAAAATTATGAGGGTTAGGGCTTTATTTATAGCCTAGGATTTCTTGGAAAAGAGGCTAACTTAAATTAGGAAATTAAAAATACAAAAATTATTTATTTTCTACTTTTTTTATTAAATTCGGCCAACACCCTTAGGGGGGTTTTTATAATTTTTTTTATTTTTTTATTATTCATGTAATTAAAAGAAGGTTCTAGAATTTTTTTTATTACATATTTATTTATTTTTATTAAATTACATAAATATATAATTAAATTAATTAAAAATATATATAATTAATTATTTACACTCTACTTTTATAATTTACAAAAGTAACACAATATTTTAATTTGTATAAAATTTTCATTATCGAAAGTACGTTATTTATTATTCGTTAACTCATTTCGAACATGATTATACACTTATATAAATATAAGTTATTAAATTATTATTAGGGTTAGGGTTAAGAAAATAAATTCTCATCCATTAATTAAGGTCATTTGGACAAACATGAACATTTAATTATACCGAAAGCAAAAGAAAAACCCTAGGGGCAATTTAGTCATTTCAGAAAGGAAAAGTGAGGGATATCACAGCTACTGAAGCAGAAACTGACCACCATACCGATCGTATCGCTGCCCGAGGGAAATAAAGATTTCACGATTTATTGTGAAGCCTCTCGACAAGGATTTGGATGTGTGTTGATGCAACACATGAAAGTTATCGCTTACGCCTCGCAATTACTAAAGGTTCACGAGTAGAACTATACGACGCATGATTTGGAGCTTGGAGCTATGGTTTTCACACTTAAGATGTGGAGACATTATATATATAGAACCAAGTGCACGGTGTACACCGACCACAAGAGCCTCCAACATATCTTCGACCAGAAGCAGCTGAACATGAGACAATGCCGTTGGGTTGAGTTACTAAACGACTATGACTGCGAAATTCACTATCATCCCACAAAGGAGAATGTGGTAGCCGATGCCCTTAGCCGAAAGGAGAGAACTCCACCACTTCGAGTCGGGCATTAAATATAACCATTCGTAGGAACCTTACCAACCAAATTCAAGAAGCTCAGTTAGAAATACTGAAGGAAGAGAATATATTGAAAGAGATGCTTAGAGGATTACAGAAGCAATTTAAAGTTAGGGAAGACAGAACCCGACTTTTGCTGGAAGAATTTGGGTGCCACAATTTGGCGACCTAAGGAATGTAATTCTCGATGAAGCACACAAGACAAGATTTTTGATTCATCCAGGAACAGAAAAGATGTATCATGACCTCAAGGAGCAACAATGGAGGCCGAACTTGAAAGCTGAAATCGCTACGTATGTTGGGAAGTGCTTGACTTGTTCTAAGGTCAAGGCTAAACATCACAAACCCTCAGGATTGCTGCAGAAACCAGAGATACCCGAGTGGAAATGGGAGTGCATTACTATGGATTTTATCACAAAATTTCTGAGGATAGTTGGCGGTTATGATGCGATTTGGGTTATCGTTGATCGACTCACGAAATCCGCACATTTTCTACCAATAAAGGAAACTGACAAGTAAGAGAAGTTAGCTCAAATATTCTCGAAGGAGATTGTATCTAGACACAGAGTTCCTGTATCTATCATCTCAGATCGGGATAGTCGCTTCACAGCTAGATTCTGGCAATCTTTACAAGAGACGTTGGGGACTCAACTGAATATGAGTACCGCCTATCACCCGCAGACAGATGGTCAGAGTGAGAGGACCATTCAAACGTTAGAGGATATACTTCGTGCATGTGTGATTGACTTCAGAGATGGCTGAGATAAGTATTTACTGCTCACAGAATTTTCCTACAACAATACTTATCACTTGAGCATTAAAGACGCACCATTTAAAGCAATTTATTGAAGGAAATGTAGATCTCCAATCCGTTGGAACGAGATGTGAGACAGGCAGAAGACTGGACCGGAAGTTATCCACGAGACTACCAAGAAAATTGTTAAGATCAAGAACAGGTTAGAAATGGCCAGGAGTCGACAGAAGAGTTACGCCAATGTTAGTAGAAAACTGTTAGAGTTTGTCGTCGGTGAAAAGGTAATGCTGAAGGTATCACCTTGGAAAGGCGTAATACGGTTCGGTAAGAGTAGGTAGCCAAACTCAAGATATGTGGGTCCATTCGAGGTACAGAATGAATTAGACCGGTGGCCTATCGGTTGAAACTGTCGCAACAGCTTAGGGAAGTACACCAACACTTTCCATGTGTTGAATTTGAAGAAGTGTTAGCTGAAGATGATCTCACTATTTCGTTAGAGGAGATTGAAATCGACGAAGCTGCACTTTATCAAAGAACATTTTGAGGTTATGGACCATGAGATCAAACGTTTGAAGTAAAGCAACATCCTAATTGTTAAGATTCGCTGGAACACTCATAGAGGACCGGAATTCACGTGGGAACGAGAGGATCGGATGAAGCAGAAATACAATACGCAATTTATTTAACGATCAAATGAGAATTGAAGGTGCTAGATGAGGGTGAAGTGATGATGGGATGAAGATTGTGGTTAGGGCTGATCGTGAATGGAGTAGAGGAAAAAGAAGAAAAAAAATGCATTTGATTTTTGGTGGATTAAGGAAACTAATCTTAAACCTAATAAAAATACAAGTTTTAAAATAATCCACAAACACCCCCTCCACTAGGGCCACCACTTGTAGGATTAAAAAGGGGGTTTTCGAAAGTTTTCTTTCTTCTATTTTGGCTACTAAAAGACTACACGCAAAACTACAAGTCTCGATGATTTTTACGGTACACGGTAACAATTAATATCGTGAATGGTGTACTAAGGATAGCAAAAAGATAAATAAATTATTATAAATGATAATTATGAATGAGAATGACATAATAATGTTCTTAAAAATATTGGTAATCCTAAAAATTAACGGTCTCGAAAAAGTTAAACTGCTAACGGTCTCTAACGGTCATCAGGTTTTAATTAAATAAATTAAGAATTCGCATGCTTAAAATACAATTAATCTCCAATAAATATTAAGGATAATATTTATTATTAAATAATAATATAAAAATATTATCTCTTCGAATCATGACTCAAAAGTCGATTTTTAATCGTTTGCAAATAACTAAGAATAGGAATTCTTATACTTTAAATTTTCCATATAAATATTATAAATAATATTTATAACTAAATATAACATAAAAGTCATATTAAAATCATTAGTCACTAAAAAGTCAACTAACAGTCGATAAAACATTAACAGAAAAATTAGCGAAAAAAATAGGGTCGTTACACTTACCTTTTTAATAATCAAGTTATTATTATTTTTATTTATTTGTAATAAATATTTAATTTATTATTACTTGGGTGAAATTACTAGGTTTAAATTAATTACTTGTGTACACTACCTCACTAGTTGGACTTAGTATTTCATTTGGACTAGAAGTACCACTTATTTTATGGCCCAACTTAATCAATTATATGGATCAATTAGATCATGGACAACCTACTTAAATTAAGCCTTTTAGCATAAAGCAACCGACCAACCAAAAAACAAAAGTTGTCATTATATAAGTACTTGATTCCCAACATTCTTGTCAATTCACCAACACAAAAATCCTCCCTTTTTCTCCCCAAAACTTTCGACCAAGATTACCACCATCATCATCTTCATTATTTTTCTAGCTTTAAGCTTTTCTTTAAGGAAGTTCTAGCTCTAGTTTGAATCCTTTACAATTGCTTGCAAAGCTTGTGAGTTTTCCTTACTTTTTCTTACTTATCTTCACGTTATTCATGCATTTTAATTTCTTATTCATCATCATCAAAAATCTAAGCTTTCTAGCTTATGGTCTCAAAAACACTTGTAAGATCTAAGCTTTCTAGCTTAAGATTACTTTAAAACTTTGTAAATCCAAGCTTTCTAGCTTAAGGTTTTCCTGAAACTTGTAGATCTAAGCTCTCTAGTTTATGGTCTCTTGGAACTTCGTTAGATCTAAGCTTTTTAGCTTGTGGTCTCATAAAACGTGAAGATCTAAGCTTCTAGCTTAAGATCCTATGAAAAACTTGTTCTTGTTTTAAAAATAGAGGAAATATGCAATCTTTAGTACCTTGGTTGTAAAACATTGTAGCTTTCATCTACATGTAACCTTTTTATGATTTTTATGGTGATAAAAATTAATTCTTTAACACTTACATGTGTTAAAGATGCATAAATATGTTCAAGTTAAAGATTGAGACTTTATCAACTCTATGTGATAAAGTAGCAAACTTGAACTAAAGATTGAGTCTTTATCATCTAAATATGATAAAAGTGCAACCTTTGCAAATTTAAAAGCTTAACCTATCAAAAAGATTGAAGCTTTATTGCACTTATGTGATAAAGAGGCAATGTAGGTTCACCATGATGGTTAAAACGCATAAAGATTTAAATTTTTATTGTTGTTGGAGTGTAAAAGGTATGAACTTTGACTAGAACGGTGTAAAAACGTCCAAGAGTTGCACACTTGGTGCTTAAATGCATCAAGGGAGAGAGCCTTGGCACCACCATGAGTTTAAGGTTCTACCAGGACACAAATCTGACTATTTTGGATCTGATATGGAACCTGGAGTTTCTGTAAATTTGATATTCAGAAAGTTTAGGTTTTGTAGATGATGTTTGGTTTAAGACTCGTTAAAGTTCGACTTACGGTTTGTGAGATACGCCTCCGACAAATCGCTATTTTTTTCTTTTAGGCGTGCTGAAAATTCTGACTCTCTCACGGTATGACCGGCGCCATGATCAAACAACATTGAGTTGAGAGCTGATTTTGGACAGCGGCAAAGGGACTCACAACGGGAGCCTTGGCGACTGACCACGCGTCAATTGGTTATGTATAAAGGCCACAACAGCTATCCAAAGTCGAGTATTAAAAACCGACCCCCTTTTTGAAATATAAAACTTAGTTTTCTTTAGAGCATGATGATGATGATGATGTATGTATGACTTGAACGAATTACAAACTCGTTAGATAAGATTATTGACTAAGTAACTATGACTTAGGTTGAGGATACGTTGGACCGGCCACTTTACTTACTTGTTGTTACTTGTTGCCATTGTTGTGCACTCAAGGTGAGATATTATTCCCTTTTTAAACTTTCTAAGCTATTTTGGGACAGGGAATACATGTACTATTTTATGTTTTACATACTAGACACGAGCACTTCAACATTTTTATGTGTGGTTTATAACGTCAAAAATCCCTTTAGCTTGGTAACGGTTAATTATTGGTTTATTAACTGATAAGCGCAAATCTTAGATATGGATCCATCGGGTTTGACAACTCCACTCGGGCTAGTAGTGCTAGCTAGAGAACGGATGTTTAATACTTAGTAATTATTCATGTTAATAACACTATTTTCCATATAACACAACAATTAAACCCTAACACTAAAGTTTACATATTGATAAAACAAAATTATCATGTTAATGGAGTGCTTTGATCGGGGTTACGGAGTCAGATGACTAAAAGCATTGAAATGATGGTGAAGCAGTGTAAAATTGAGCAAGAATGATGCTGAAGCAAGGTTGCAGTGGTGAGTAGTTACAATGATGGAAGAGCTTGTGGTGGTGAGTAGCAACGATGGTGGAAGAGGTAGTGGGGATAATGTGAGTGACGGGGTCTGACGATGGTGGATGAAGAATTGAAATTAGGTTTTGGTATCGAGGAAAAAGATAATTGAAATTAGGTTTTGGTACCGAGTGAATCCTTTTTTGTTTTTCATCTCCCGCAACTACCTGCATTTTTTCCCTCTATTTTTTTTTTCATTTTTTTTAAATCTGTGAGTGAACTACATTAAAATAAAAATTAAATTAATATTACTCCCTAATAATTAATATATTATGTATTATATTTATATTATTATATCTTAAATTCGAGTACGTAAATACATTTTTTCGGGCGACGTTCATCAATATATAAAAGTTGATCATGATTGGTTCGTAAGTAAATTGTATCATCAATCACGTCATTTGTCGGTGTAATATCAATAGAAAATGGAGGTAACTCATAATATTGATCGTACTCTTCTTCTTCCACAACATTGTCAACTCCAATTATTCGATGTTTACCTTGCTAAACGATGTACCATTTCATATCGTTTGGGTCTTTAACAAAGAATACTTGGGCGGCCTGTTTAGCAAAAGTGAAAGCATCTGAGATGTAGCCATTAGTAGAAAGGTTAACGATTGTGAAATCATCTTTATCAAGTTTAACACCCTTTTGGTTTTCAACCCAGTTACACTTGAACAACGGTATAGTGAAGGAATGATTATCCGATTCCCAAATTTCTTGTATAACACCGTGGTAAGAGTTTTTTGCTATCCTTGACCTTGCATCACAGTTCCCCCTAACGAATTCTATTGTCGAGGCTATAAGTATAACTTCGCTATTTTGCAAGGTGCTTTTGCGTCTTGTTGTTTGGCGTAAAATGTATAACCGTTAATTTCGTACCCTTGATATTTTGTCACTGTAATATTCGGACCGACCCCAACATTTTTACTAATTGGTCAAAAAGATCTGGTTTTTATACTTTTTCTTTCAACCATGATGGAAAACTTTTTTATTTTGAGTTGACAACCACATATCATTCTTTTTACGATTCTTAGATTTTAATAGTGCCATGTGTTGTTGTATGTACAGAGCAATTGACACCATGTGTTAGAGAACTGTAAAATGTGTTTGCTGAATATTATTTTTGTCGACAATAACCATTTTTTCCTATTGTTCCAACCCCTTGAAGTCTACCATGGTATCGAGGCTCGGGTACACCAATATTCTTCAAACCCTCCAAATATTCATTATAAAATTCAATCACCTCCTTAGAAGCATATCCTTCAACAATACTCCTTTCTGTTCAACTCTTATTCCTCACATAACCTTTTTAGAACCCCATGTATCTCTCGAAGGGATACATGTATCGTAAGAATACAGTAACACATGCCTTTATTTCATACACAGTATGAGATACGAGGTGGACCATTACTTAAAAAGGAACATTTCAAGCTGACAAAGAGTAAGGATAATGTCACTTTTCCATGTATCCAAAACAGCAGGATCAATCACTTTTGAATGGATCACGTTAGAAAACAAGCAGAGCTTTGTGATTGTATGTCAGATTCGGTCAGGAAGTATTCCACGAATTGCAATAGGAATCATTTGTGTATCAAAACATGACAATCATGAGACTTCATACCAATAAGTTTATTGTCTTTCACCGAGAGCAAACTCTTGGTGTTAGCAGAATAGCCGGACGGAACTTTAACACCATGTAAGCATTGACAAAAAAAATCTGACCTTTGATAGGGTATAACAAGCGACGGACAGATAAGGTCATTTTCCTACTGGCGTCTTCCCCGGATGAAGCTCGTGTCGAATATTAATTTTGGCCATGTCATTATGAACATTAACTCCATCTTTCATCTTCCCTAGTATATTCAACAACAAACCTATCAAGCTGTCACACACATTTTATTTCAATTTGCATAACATCAATACAATGTCGGACATGTAAATATTTCCAGTACGGTAGATCCTAAAAAATAGAACGTTTTTTCCAAATCCCTTTCTCTCGACTTATATTACTTTTTCAAATACAATGTTAATGTTTTCAATCCTGGAATATGTAGTTTCCCCATCCAACGGTGGTCGTACACTATCAACATCATCATTACCATCACACAAGTTCCCCATCATACAATATGAATGATTTATTGGAAGCGCTCTTCGATGTCCCATAAAAACTGGCTTCTTACAATTTTTTAACCATATTGTAACACCGGCCATTTTCTTAGATCACAGCGGAATTCATGATAACAAAATACAAACGTAAATCTACGTCGTCAAGTTAATATTTGCAAAACGGTGTTACTTAAATATCTGTTTAACAAAATACTGGCCATTTTGTGAGGAATGTGGGGGAAATTAGCACGAAGTTAAGTGAATGGATTCTATCTAACAGACTAAGCATAAGTATAAATCATGCAACAACCACAATCAAATGCTAACATCTTGAACTAGCATACAAGTAAAGACAATACGAGGATCGGCGGCTTTTACGGGCCTGCGACCCCTAGCTGATCGGGCTAGAGTCTACCGATAGTCTCTCCTGCTGATTCAACTACATAACTATCCAGTCGCAAAGAATGCGTCCTTCTATGCTATACTGAACAAACAGCAGATCCTGACCCAACCTTCCTGAGACAGGGTTGATGTAGCGACCCGAAAAAGTTGTCATTGACGGCGCCGTCTACTTAGGTCCCGTTACGTGGTCATAAGTCTTTAAAACAACGTTTAACCACAATATGTTTCATTCATTTCAATTATAAAGATGTTTCAAAGTTTACAAAGTAGTTCGACGATCAAACATGTTACAACGTTTTAAGTACAATTGAAACCTATACGATACAAATTAAGTTAAGTCAAAAGAAGCTCCACGTATGCATGTATACTCGACATCCAAGCAAGTATCAAAAATAATGTGCGGAAGCATGTATCACTTAGCGTTCAAGGACCTGAGAAAACACATAGGAAACTGTCAACGAAAAACGTTGGTGAAATAATAGGTGTATTAGTAACGTTGTTTTTGAACCACAAGATTTAATATAGTTGATTATCCAAATCGTTTGTATTCCAAAAGTATGTTCGCGAGCACCCAATTATCAAGACTTAGCTGTTTTGTACCCTGTTACGTAGTGTTAGAACATACACTATACTCGAAAATATATTTCATCCGCTAACGGTAGCGAACCGTCCGAACGAGGGCTCGTCAAGCCCAATGTGATCACATAACATAATTTTACATTTACACCCTGCAAGTGTAACTAATGATAATTGAATTGAGGCTTTTTGTTCTAACTCGTTGTGGAAAGTTTGTTTTCGTACTTGTGTTCAAAGCATAAAAGTATGATACGTATATGTTTCTCATCCCATAGATTAAAAGTAAAAGTTGTTGAAAAGGTGGGACTATGATCTCACCTTGGTTGCACGAATAGTAAATTGTACTTTAAAAAGTAACGTGCGCAAGAATGAATGCTAGTCTTGACCTAAACTAATAGGTCCGTATCAATATCGGTAAACACGATTGGTCAAAGTGTTCAATTAGTCCTATGGCTCATTACGACTCGATTATAAAGCATGTGAACCAAGTTGTCAAGTTTCATGTAAGAATTAAGTATGCAAGAAGATTAGAATGGTTTAAACAAGTATTGGTTAAGTTTGTACAAAAGTCAACGTTGGTCAAGTCAAAGTCAACGAAAAAGTCAACACGTTCGGGTCGGGTCCCGAACTATTTTTCTGAGGTTTTTAATCATATATAAGCATGTTAGAACAAGTTACATGTGAATCGGAGGTGCGTAGCATATCAAACATTTTTCGTAAAATTGTAAGGTTGGTCAGTCCCTGGCCACGCCTAATGTCGCGCCGCGATCAAGGAGTGCCGCGCCGCGACAATCTACGTGAACTGGTACCTGGCCAGTTTCAATTATTCAAGTCTCAACCAAACTTCAATTAAGCACAACTCGCAAATTGTAAACACTTAAAATGTATACCATACATCGTTGGAAAGGTAATTTGACGAGGAATGCAACTAAAAACATTTCATCAACTAAAATCATCATTTACAATAATCAATTTCCAAATTGAATGATCAATTAATGCTCATCATAAATGCTTCAAGTTCATAAATGCATATTGATGATTCGGGAATTAAATGAACACATATGATACGCCGTTTCGTAGGAAATTACGCATACAATATAACTAAACACTTACAAACAACATTGCAAAACTTTAATGCATCGAAAGTTCATTTTACTTCTATCAAACCCTAACTCAAAATCACAAATTTAACAATTATGTTTATGAAGCTATTCCATGTAAACCTACATACCAAATTGAAGCTAGTGATGCTAGTAACACATTTAATACATGCACTTTTAACATCTAACATTATTTAGGCAACCAAATCTCAAGATCAAACACACCCATTTCAAGTTTAAGCTAGTTAATTAAAATAACAAGATCGAGCATATAAATCACATATTCATGTTAGACTAGAGCCATAGTCACTAATTAACACTTTTATAAGTCAAAATTATCAAGAACACAAAATCTAGTATTTTTAGAAAGTTACCCAAATGCAATGAAGTTGGTATGGAATCGAAGAGGAAGTTGCAAGGATTCCAAATATGTAATTTGTTTTGATGAACACTTGCTAGATCGAAAATGGATGATGATTCTTTGTTTGGGTGCTTGAGAGAAAAATAATGGAAGTAGTAAAGAGATGAGGATGTGAATGAATGGAGGAGATGGGGGTTTAACTCTCTGAATAAGTCACCTCTTTGCCCATTTGACAACATTAGTCCCTCAAGTTTGATTCGGGTGCGTGAAGTACCTAAACGAGATAATTTAAGAACGCGTATTAAAGGAAGATGTTATAATTACATAACGGACTTTAAAATGGTATAACGGAAGGTAAATAGAAATAGGTGGGATGTTACATTACCTACTCCTTAAAAGAAATTTCGTCCCGAAATTTAAGTAGGCGTAGTGGTCGTTGTTTCTTCCTCGAGACCTTGCGTTTCCGTATCCACGAATAAATGAGGGTACTTTCTTTGCATTTGATCTTGTCTTTCCCAAGTAAACTCGAGTTCCCTTTTGGCATTTCAACGAACCTTAACGATCGGGATTCTACTTTGTTTTAGCGTCTTGACAGAGGTGTCCACGATTTCAACTGGTTCCTCCATAAAATGAAGTTTGTCATCAATAGTAAGTTCCTCGAGAGGGATGACAACATCGGGTTCGGCAAGGCACTTCTTCAAGTTGGATACATGGAAAGTAGGAAGAACGGAGTTCAGTTGAGGCGGAAGATCTAAACGATAAGCAACGGTTCCAACACACTCCAAAATTTCGAAAGGACCAATATACCGCGGATTTAGTTTCCCGCTTTTCTCGAAATGGATTACACCTTTCCAAGGTGCGACTTTTAACATTACGCGATCACCGACTTGGAATTCGAGGTCATTGAGTCTTTTGTCCGTATAGCTCTTTTGACGACTACGGGCCGTACTAAGTCTATCTCAGATTTGAACAATCTTCTCGGTTGTTTCATGAATGAGTTCGGGTCCGGTGATTTTTGTGTCGCCTTCTTCGGCCAAACAAAGAGGAGAACGATATTTTCGGCCATATAACGCTTCAAAAGGTGCGGCTTTAATACTTGCGTGATAACTATTGTTGTAAGAGAACTCGGCTAGTGGCAAATGTTTGTCCCAAGCTTTTCCGAAATCGACAACGTAAGCTCGCAACATGTCTTCCAAAGTTTGAATCGTGCGTTCGCTTTGTCCATCGGTTTGTGGATGTTATGCGGTGCTCATGTCTAAAAGCGTTCCTTCTAAGGTCCATCGCTTTGTCCATCGGTTTCTTGTAAGGTGCGCCAAAATCTAGAAACAAAACGGCCATCTCGGTCAGAAATAATCAATAAAGGTACACCGTTACGGGCTACGATCTCTTTAATGTAAAGTTGTGCAAGTTTCTCCATTGTGTCAGTTTCCTTCATGGCTAGGAAGTGCGCGGATTTGGTGAGTCGGTCAACAATAACCCAAATAGTATCATAACCGCCCACCGTATTTGGTAGTTTGGTGATAAAATCCATCGTTATCATTTCCCACTTCCATTGCGGGATTTCAGGTGTTGAAGTAGTCCGGACGGTCTTTGATGTTCGGCTTTGACTTTGGAGCAAGTTAGGCACCTTCCAACATAAGTAGCAACGTCCCTTTTAATGTTCGGCCACCAATATTGTTCTTTGAGGTCGAGGTACATCTTATTGGCACCGGGGTGAATCGAATATCTTGACTTATGAGCTTTGTCTAAAATAAGGCTTTGTAAGTCCCCATAACTAGGCACCCAAATTCTTCCGGTAAAATATCGAAGTACAGTCTCCTTAACTTTGAATCGAGAGGTGAGGACGTTCAAGTGTTCGAGAGAGATGTTTTCATCCTTGAGAGCCTCATCTTGTGTGACGCCCCGTACTAAATCAACATGTATGGACCATCAACAACAGGATCATTACAAGGTCAAACACTATATACGTTTTCAAAACAAGTTTGCATTCATGATAAAAGGTGACGTCATAACTAACGTCGAATGTTTTACATCAAAAGTATGCTTCTATGAATAGAAGCAAAGATAATAGTGCGTGACCCTTAGGTCGTTACAAATCATTGTTTCAAAAGTATTAAAGTTTGAATGCAAGATAAAGTGTTTCATGCGGTGATATCTCTAGTAAAGCACAGCGGAAGTCTACGAGGCAAGACTAGTACAACATCGGAAGCAAGCAACCTTAAGCACCTGAGAAAAACATGCTTAAAAACGTCAACACAAAGGTTGGTGAGCTATAGTTTAAGTATAATAGTAATGTAAGGTAGGCCACGAGATTTCAGTGCTTCAACAAGAGTTTCAAAACAGTATGAAAAGTATATGTTTAACCGTGGGCACTTGGTAACTAACTTAACGTTTATAACCCCCTGAAAGTACACTTGGAAAGTGCGTATGTCTACGAAGTATTAAACACCCGTTAAATGCTAGCGCTACTAGCCCGAGTGGGGATGTCAAACCCTATGGATCCATATCTAAGATTCGCATTCACCGGTTCAAAAACCAATGACTAAACGTTACCGAGATAAAGGGAATGTTTATGTCGTTGTATAACCCACACATATATAAAGTTTAAGTACTCGTGCCTAGTATGTAAAACATAAAATGCGCATGTATTCTCAGTTCCCAAAATAGTTAAAGTAAAAAGGGATGCTATAACTCACAGTGGAAAAGTAGTAGTAAGTTGACTCGGGAAAAGTAAGCAAGTATGTAGGTCCGAAAAGTCCTCAACCTAAGTCACTAAGTAAGTAAATCGTCCCAATAGGTTTAAATGTATGTAAATTAGTCTTAAGGGTCATCATCATTCATCATCACACAAAAAGTATAAAGTAAGTTTCGTTCTAGAAAAAAACAAAGGCTGACTTCGATCAGTCACCACGGCCTCTATTCCTATTGAAATAAGGTGAGACCAGTGGCCATGGCTCCGTATATAAGTCCTTTAGTTGCTGTAAAAATTTCAGAAACAAACTCGTCTTCGTTTGACCGTGGCGACGGTTTAAGTGCGAGTAGGTCAGAATTTTCAGCACAACGTTAAAAGGACATAGTGACGTTCGGAGGGCCATAGATCCTAAACCGTAACTCGGATTAAGACAAGTCTTAAACAAAAAATTATCTACTCAAACAGATATAACTGAAAATCAACTTTACAGTAGCCCAAGTATTCTGATTAGTTCCAGAAAATAGTAAACAGTGTGTTCTGGTGGGTTCTTGGTGCTTGACGTTCATCACGGTTCTCATCATTGATGCATATAGCTTCAAGTGTACAACTCGTTGATGTGTTTACATCATATTTACCAAGTTTTAACCATCATAACACAAGTGTAAGTCTATGATAAGTAGCGCAACTCAATTAAGTGTTGCAAGTAGTTTGATGAACCAAAGTTACATCAAGATCTTAGATCCGACACATACATGAACTCTAAAAGTAATATTAAGCTACAAACTTGAAAGTAAACTAACTAATCAAGATCTTAAGTTGTAGAACATAGTTCTTAGTTTGATCTTGAAGATCCTAGACCTAAAAGTCTAGATCTAAAGTTACTAAGTTAAATCCTAAGTTATAACACTTGAATCTTTACTTTCATGAAACCATAAGTTATGAAACTTAGATTTTCATCTTGTAAAGTGTATGTAAGCTCATAAGCTCTTGATTATGACAAAATAAGTAGACCATAAGCTATAGAACTTAGATCTTTCATAAGTGTATGAAGTTATAACTATAAAGTTACACTTCCATGTTATTGAACTTACAAAGTTAACTTTAGTTCAAGATAGTATGAGATCAAGATTAACTAGTAATACTTGACCATTAAAACCAAAATCACGAATTCAATACATGAACAAAATGAAGAAATAAATGAAATCTACAAGTAAATAAGTTCATGGTTGTTCATACTTTTAAAGATTCAAGCCAAGGTCTTGATCTTTAAGGAAGTAAACTTTTAAGTTTACAACATGAACTTCAAGTATGGTTATTACAACTCATGAACTTTAAGTCTTTAAAACATTAAGTGTAGAACATAAACTAGAAAGTTTAGGCTCTTGTATGTTCTTACAAGATGAAATGAAGAACAAACTAAAGAGTTTGATTCTTACAACAACAAACAACAAACTAACAAAGTAAGCGATTAAACAACAAGTAATTAAACAAGTGAGAAGTAAATTGATGATGATGATGAATGCATATGCTACGGTTTTAAAGAGAGAAAGAAAAGAAAAATTTGTTCAAGTTGCTTACAAGGTAGAGAGAAAAATGAGAGAAAAAGGGAAGTAGCAAGTAAGTGTGTGTGTGTGAGAAATGAAGAAACAAGAGAATAAGTAATCAAAAAAAGATTTTGAACTCTCTCCACCCCATGTAAGGCCGACGGTTTCAATCAAGAAAGGGGGAAGGGAAATGTTCACTAGTTACTTCATGTATTTGGCTCAAAAAATGGTAATAAGGTGTGTTTGCATGGGAACAAGGTGTAATTGTGTAGTAACTAGATTCCATATGCATTAATCAAACTAGTTAAGCCTTAATGGACTACTTACAACAAAAGGGCTCCTAAATTAATCCATTAAGATAAGTAGGGTGGGCTTCTAAGTCCAATAACATTAATAAAAGCCCAAGTTCAAGTAGTTAACAAATTAATCCAATAAAGCCCAAGTAATTAACTATTAACACTAGTTAATTAAAATGATTAATAATAATTAATCATGAATGCAAATAATATCCGAAATATTATTCGTGAAAAGTTCGTGTGTCACAAAGACATGTCGGGCATTTAAAGTCATGTATGGTAACAAGTAAATGTAATAAAATACATTCATTAACACGCAAGCATTAATAATAAATATTAATAATTAAGCGTTGGAAAATCCAGGGTCGTTACATCTTGGGCTACACGAATTTGACTGTTGAGGTTGGTGTGAATGGTAATGTTTAAAGCTCAGACACGAAGAGGCACCGCTCTTTCCTTTTGACTTAAGGCATCGGCTACTACGTTTGCCTTCCCAGGATGGTAACGAAGCTTACAATCGTAATCGTTTAATGTTTCAATCCACCGTCGTTGTCTCATGTTTAGTTGCTTTTGATCGAAGATGTGTTGAAGGCTTTTTTGATCGATGAAGATAGTACTTTTGGTCCCATAAAGATAATGTCTCCACATTTTAAGTGCAAAGACAACGGCTCCGAGTTCGAGATCATGTGTCGTATAGTTTCGTTCATGAATTTTCAATTGTCGAGAGGCATAAGCAATGACTTCCTTTCGTTGCATCAATACACACCCAAAACCATGTTTCGAGGCATCGACATATACAACAAAATCATCATTGCCTTCGGGAAGAGACAAGATAGGAGCGGTGTTTAGCTTTGACTTCAGGATTTGAAACGCGGATTCTTGCTCGGTCGCCCAAATGAATTTCTTTCCCTTGTGAGTTAACGCGGTTAGAGGACGTGCAACCAAAGAGAAGTTTTCGATGAATCTACGATAGTACCCGGCGAGACCCAAGAATTGACAAATGTGGATAGGAGTAGTAGGAGTTTCCCATTTGCTAATGGCTTCGATTTTTGATGGATCAACCTTAATGCCTTGTTCGCTTACGACATGACCGAGAAATTGAACTTCTTTCAACCAAAATTCACACTTGGAGAATTTGGCATAGAGTCGTTCTTGTCTCAAGAGTTCGAGCACAAGTCGAAGGTGTTGTTCGTGCTCTTCTTCGCTTTTAGAATAGACCAAGATATCGTCGATGAATACAATACGAACTTGTCGAGATACGGTTTGCACACGCGGTTCATAAGATCCATGAACACCGCCGGTGCGTTAGTTAGACCAAATGGCATGATAAGGAATTCATAACTACCATACCGAGTCCGAAAAGTGGTTTTGGAGACATCCTCCCCCTTAACCCTTAGTTGATGATAACCCGAGCGGAGATCAATTTTTGAATATACACGGGATCTAAAATGTCCCGTTCATATAGATTATAAACATTCCATATTAATTGATTTCGTTGCGAGGTTTTGACCTCTATATAAGACGTTTTTCAAAGACTGCATTCGTTTTTAAAACAAATCATAACCTTTATTTTATCGACAAGGTTAAAAGGACACCACCTAGATTATCAAAAATGATAATCTAAAAATATCACACATACACTCCACCAATACATGTTGGTTTACAATATTAATATGTTACAACAAAGTAAATCTCGAATGCAGTTTTAAACAATATTTTACAAGCATGCTGACACCATATCTTGTCCATATTTTAGCATGCAACAACGGAAGCTCTTAATAACCACCTGAGAATAAACATGCTTTAAACGTTAACAAAAATGTTGGTGAGTTATATGTTTAACCTATATATTTATCAAACCGTAATAATAGACCACAAGATTTCATATTTCAATATACATCCCATACATAGAGATAAAAAATCATTCATATGGTGAACACCTGGTAACCGACATTAACAAGATGCATATAAGAATATCCCCTATCATTCCGGGAAATCCTTCGGACATGATAAAAAATGAGTTCGAAGTACTAAAGCATCCGGTACTTTGGATGGGGTTCGTTAGGCCCAATAGATCTATCTTTAGGATTCGCGTCAATTAGTAGACCGGTTTACTAATTCTTAGGCTACCAAGCAAAAGGGGTATATTCGGCTTTGATCATTCACCCATATAATGTAGTTTCATTTACTTGTGTCTATTTCGTAAAACATTTATAAAAATGCATGTATTCTCATCCCAAAATATTAGATTTTAAAAGTGGGACTATAACTCACTTTCACAGATTTTTACTTCGTCGGGAAGTAAGACTTGGCCACTGGTCGATTCATGAACCTATAACAAATATGTACATATATATCAAAGTATGTTCAAAATATATTTACAACATTTTTAATACGTTTTAATGTTTTAAGTTTATTAAGTCAGTTGTCCTCGTTAGTAACCTACAACTAGTTGTCCACAATTAGATGTACAGAAATAAATCGATATATATTATCTTGAATCAAACCACGGCCCAGTGTATACACGTCTCAGGCTAGATCACAACTCAAAGTATATATATTTTTGGAATCAACCTCAACCATGTATAGCTAACTCAAACATTACTGCATATAGAGTATCTATGGTTGTTCAAAATAATATATATACATGGGTCGATATGATATGCCAAAACATTCGCATACGTGTCTATGGTATCCCAAGATTACATAATATATTAGAATACATGTATAATACAATATAAGTTAGCTAGGATATGATTTGTATAGAATTGTTACAATATTTCCCGTAGCTACAACAATCAAAAAATATGCAATCTTGTTTTACCCATAACTTCTTCGTTTTAAATCCGTTTTGGGTGAATCAAATTGCTATGGTTTCATATTGAACTCTATTTTATGAATATAAACAGAAAAATTATACTTTTATAGTCGTAAATATAAGTTACAAGTCATTTTTGTAAGAGGTAGTCATTTCAGTCGAATGAACGACGTCTTGATGACCATTTTGAAAAACATACTTCCACTTTGAGTTTAACCATGATTTTTATATATAGTTTCATGTTCACAAGAAAAATCATTTTCCCAGAAGAACAACTTTTAAATCAAATTTTATCATAGTTTTTAATTATCAAACCCAAAACAGCCCGCAGTGTTACTACGACGGCGTATGTCCGATTTTACGGTGTTTTTCGTGTTTCCAGGTTTTAAATCATTAAGTTAGCATATCATATATATATAGAACATATGTTTAGTTGATTTTAAAAGTCAAGTTAGAAGGATTAACTTTATTTGCGAACAAGGTTAGAATTAACTAAACTATGTTCTAGTGATTACAAGTTTAAATCTTCGAATAAGATAGTTTTATATGTACGAATCGAATGATGTTATGAACATCATTACTACCTTAATTTTAGTATGTAAACCTACTGGAAATAAGAAAAAATAGATCTAGCTTCAAAGGATCCTTGGATGGCTTGAAAATTCTTGAAGCAGAATCATGACAAGAAAACAAGTTCAAGTAAGATTTCAACTCGAAATAAGATTGTTATAGTTATAGAAATTGAATCAAAGTTTGAATATGAGTATTACCTTGTATTAGAAAGATATTTTACTGTAAATAAGAAAGATTTATTGAGGTTGGATGATCACTTTACAAGATTGGAAGTAAGCTAGCAAACTTGGAAGTATTCTTGATTTTATGAAACTAGAACTTATAGAATTTATGAAGAACACTTAGAACTTAAAGATAGAACTTGAGAGAGATCAATTAGAAGAATAAAATTGAAGAATGAAAGTGTTTGTAGGTATTTTTGGTCGTTGGTATATGGATTAGATATAAAGGATATGTAATTTTGTTTACTTGTAAATAAGTCATGAATGATTACTAATATTTTTGTAACTTTATGAGATATTTCATGCTAGTTGCCAAATGATGGTTCTAACATGTGTTAGGTGACTCAAATGGGCTGCTAAGAGCTGATCATTGGTGTGTATATACCAATAGTACATACATCTAAAAGCTGTGTATTGTACGAGTACGAATACGGGTGCATACGAGCAGAGTTGATGATGAAATTGAACGAGGATGTAATTGTAAGCATTTTTGTTAAGTAGAAGTATTTTGATAAGTGTCTTGAAGTCTTTAAAAAGTGTATAAATACATATTAAAATACTACATGTATATACATTTTAACTGAGTCGTTAAATCATCGTTAGTCGTTACATGTAAATGTTGTTTTGAAACCTTTAGGTTAACGATCTTGTTAAATGTTGTTAACCCATTGTTTATTATATCTAAAGAGATGTTAAATTATTAAATTATTATGATATTATGATATATTAATATATCTTAGTATGATATATATACAGTTAAATGTTGTTACAACGATAATCGTTACATATATGTCTCGTTTCGAAAACATTAAGTTAGTAGTCTAGTTTTGACATATGTAGTTCATTGTTAATAAACTTAATGACATGTTTAATTATCATTTATAATGATTAAACATAGTGTATCAATATCTTAATATGATTCATATGTATTTAGTAAGACGTTGTTATAACGATAATCGTTATATATATCGTTTCGAGTTTCTTAATTCAATAAACTCAATTTTATGTATATAACTCATTGTTAAAATACCTAATGAGATAGTTACTTATCATAATATCGTGTTAACTATATATGTAATCATATAAATGTCATCATATTTTTTTTACAAGTTTTAACGTTCGTGAATCACCGGTCAACTTGGGTGGTCAATTGTCTATATGAAACCTATTTCAATTAATCAAGTCTTAAGAAGTTTGATTGCTTAACATGTTGAAACACTTAAACATGTAAGTAACAATTTCATTTAATATATATAAACATGGAAAAGTTCGGGTCACTACAGTACCTACCCGTTAAATAAATTTCGTCCCGAAATTTTAAGCAGTTGGAGGTGTTGACATATCTTCTGGAAATAAGTGCGGGTATTTCTTCTTCATCTGATCTTCTCATTCCCAGGTGAACTTGGATCCTCTACGAGCATTCCATCGAACCTTAAAAATTGGTATCTTGTTTTGTTTAAGTCTTTTAACCTCACGATCCATTATTTCGACGGGTTCTTCGATGAATTGAAGTTTTTCGTTGATTTGGATTTCGTCTAACGGAATAGTGAGATCTTCTTTAACAAAACATTTCTTCAAATTCGAGATGTGGAAGTGTTATGTACAGCCGCGAGTTATTGAGGTAACTCAAGTCGGTAAGCTACTGGTCCGACACGATCTATAATCTTGAATGGTCCAATATACCTTGGATTTAATTTCCCTCGTTTACCAAATCGAACAACACCTTTCCAAGGTGCAACCTTAAGCATGACCATCTCTCCAATTTCAAATTCTATATCTTTTCTTTTAATGTCGGCTTAGCTCTTTTGTCGACTTTGGGCGGTTTTCAACCGTTGTTGAATTTGGATGATCTTCTCGGTAGTTTCTTATATTATCTCCGGACCCGTAATCTGTCTATCCCCCACTTCACTCCAATAAATCGGAGACCTGCACTTTCTACCATAAAGTGCTTCAAACGGCGCCATCTCAATGCTTGAATGGTAGCTGTTGTTGTAGGAAAATTCTGCTAACGGTAGATGTCGATCCCAACTATTTCCGAAATCAGTAACACATGCCCGTAGCATGTCTTCAAGCGTTTGTATCATCCTTTTTCTCTGCCCATCATTTTGTGGATGATAGGCAGTACTCATATCTAGACGAGTTCCTAATGCTTGCTGTAATGTCTGCCAGAATATTGAAATAAATCTGCCATCTCTATCAGAGATAATAGAGATTGGTATTCCATGTCTGGAGATGACTTCCTTCAAATACAGTCGTGCTAACTTCTCCATCTTGTCATATTCTCTTATTGGCAGGAAGTGTGCTGATTTGGTGAGACGATCAACTATTACCCAAATAGTATCAAAACTACTTGCAGTCCTTGGCAATTTAGTGATGAAATCCTTGGTAATGTTTTCCCATTTCCATTCCGGGATTTTGGGTTGTTGAAGTAGACCTGATGGTTTTTGATGCTTCGCTTTAACCGTAGAACAAGTCAAACATTCTCCTACGTATTTAGCAACATTGGCTTTCATACCCGGCCACCAAAAATGTTTCTTGAGATCCTTGTACATCTTCCCCGTTTCAGGATGTATTGAGTATCTGGTTTTATGAGATGTATTGAGTATCTGGTTTTATGAGCTTCTCTAAGTACCATTTCTCTCATATCTCCAAATTTTGGTACCCAAATTCTTTCAACCCTATACCGGGTTTCGTCTTCCCGAATATTAAGATGCTTCTCCGATCCTTTGGGTATTTCATCCTTTAAATTTCCCTCTTTTTAAACTCCTTGTTGCGCCTCCTTTATTTAAGTAGTAAGGTTAGTGTGAATTATTATATTCATAGCTTTTACTCGAATGGGTTCTCTGTCCTTTCTGCTCAAGGCGTCGACTACCACATTTCCTTCCCCGGGTGGTAACGAATCTCAAAGTCGTAATCATTCAACAATTCAATCCACCTACGCTGCCTCATACTCAGTTGTTTCTGATTAAATATGTGTTGAAGACTTTTGTGGTCGGTATATATAATACTTTTGACCCCATATAAGTAGTGCCTCCAAGTCGTTAATGCAAAAACAACTGCGCCTAATTTCAAATCATGCGTCGTATAATTCTGCTCATGAATCTTCAATTGTCTAGACGCATAAGAAATTAAATTCGTTCGTTGCATTAATACACAACCGAGACTTTGTTTTGAGGCGTCACAATATATCACAAAATCATCATTCCCTTCAGGTAATGACAATATAGGTGCCGTAGTTAACTTTTTCTTCAATAATTGAAACCCTTTCTCTTGTTCATCCTTCCAATCAAATTTCTTCCATTTATGCGTTAATGCAGTCAAGGATTTTGCTATTTTGGAGAAATCTTGGATGAATCTCCTGTAATAACCAGCCAGTCCTAAAAATTGACGTATGTGTTTTGGAGTTTTCAGGGTTTTCCACTTTTCAACGGTTCCAATCTTTGCTGGATCTACCTGAATACCTTCTTTGTTCACTATATGACCGAAGAATTGAACTTCTTCCGACCAAAATGCACACTTTGAAAACTTAGCGTACAGTTTTTCTTTTCTTAGCAACTCTAGCACTTTTCTCAAATGTTCTTCGTGCTCTTGATCATTCTTTGAGTAAATAAGTATGTCATCGATGAAAACAATGACAAATATATGGCCCACATACTCGGTTCATGAGGTCCATGAACACAGCTGGGGCATTAGTCAATCCAAACGGCATAACCATAAACTCGTAATGACCGTAACGCGTCCTAAAAGCAGTCTTCAGAATGTGATCCTCTTTCACCCGCATTTGGTGATATCCAGAACGTAAATCGATCTTCGAATAAACCGACGAGCCTTGTAGCTGATCAAATAAGTCATCGATTCTCGGTAATGGGTAACGGTTCTTGATGGTAAGTTTGTTCAACTCTCGGTAGTCGATACACAACCTGAATGTACCATCTTTCTTCTTGACAAACAGAATAGGAGCTCCCCACGGTGATGTACTTGGTCGAATGAAACCACGCTCTAAAAGTTCCTGTAACTGACTTTGTAATTCTTTCATTTCGCTGGGTGCGAATCTGTATGGAGCATGATCTATTGGTGCAGCTCCTGGTACAAGGTCTATTTGAAATTCAACGGATCGATGTGGGGGTAATCCCGGTAATTCTTTCAGAAATACATCGAGAAATTCTTTTGCGACGGGAACATCACTGATGTTCTTTTCTTCATGTTTAACTTTCTCGATGTGTGCTAGAATGACGTAACAACCTTTTCTTATTAGTTTGTGCGCCTTAAAACTACTAATAAGATTTAACTTCGCGTTGTTCTTTTCTCCGTACACCATTAAAGGTTTTCCTTTTTCACGCGTAATGCGAATCGCATTTTTGTAACAAATGACCCCTGCTCTTACCTTCTTCAACCAGTCCATGCCAATTATTACATCAAAACTCCCTAACTCGTCTGGTATTAAATCAATCTTAAACGTTTCATCACCCAGTTTAATTTCTCTATCCCGACATATATTATCTGCTGAAATTAATTTACCATTTGCTAATTCAAGTAAAAATTTATTATCCAAAGGCATCAATGGGCAACTTAATTTAGCACAAAAATCTCTACTCATATAGCTTCTATTCGCACCCGAATCAAATAAAACATAAGCAGATTTATCGTCAATAAGAAACGTACCCATAACAAGCTCCGGTCTTCCTGTGCTTCTGCCGCATTAATATTGAAAACTCTTCCACAGCCCTGCCCATTAGTATTCCCTTGATTCGGGCAATTTCTAATAATGTGGCCCGGTTTTCCACATTTATAACAAACAGCGTTGGTATTACTTGCTCCGACACTATTCGTTTCGGCATTACTTGTTCCGACATTATTTGTTCCTTTAGTTCTGTAAAACCTTGGTCCGTAGACCTCACACTTTGTTGCGCTATGATCATTTCTTTTACACCTGTTGCAAAATGTCGTGCAAAACCCCTGGTGATTTTCTTCACACCTATGACATGGCTGTTTTTGGTTTTTGTTGCCGTTGTTGTTATTGAGGTTGTTGTTGGGATTGTTATTGTTGTTGAAACGGTTGTTGTAGTTGTTTTTGTTGTTGGGACGTTTGTTGTAGTTATTGTTAGGATTGCGGTTATTGTTACGATTATCGTTGCGGTTGTTGGGATAGTTGTTGCGATTGTGGTTGTAATTGTTATTTTTGTTGTACTGGTGACTCTTGCCACCATTTTCCTCCCACTTCCTCTTGAGTTGTTTCGTGTTGGCTTTTTCGGCTTCCTGCTCTTCAATTCTTCCCTCAATCTGGTTTATGAGTTTATGAGCCATTCGACTTGCCTTTTGTATGGAAGCGGGCTCGTGTGAACTCACATCTTCTTGAATCCTTAATGGTAACCCTTTTACAAACGCGTCGATCTTCTCTTCTTCATCTTCGAATGCTCCCGGACACAATAGGCACAACTCTGTGAATCGTCGTTCATACGTGGTAATGTCAAACCCTTGTGTTCGTAACTCTCTAAGCTCTACCTTGAGCTTATTGACTTCGTTTCTAGGACGGTACTGCTCGTTCATCAATTGCTTGAATGCCGACTACGGTAGTGCGTAAGTAGCATTTTGTCCTACCTGTTCAAGATAGGTGTTCCACCACGTTAACGCAGTACCTATGAAGGTATGCGTAGCGTACTTAACTTTATCCTCTTCAGTACACTTACTTATGGCAAACACAGCTTCGACTTTCTCGGTCCACCGTTTCAATCCAATTGGTCCTTCGGTTCCATCAAATTCCAAAGGTTTGCAGGCAGTGAATTCTTTGTAGGAGCATCCTACACGATTTCTTACACCGTTAGCTGCATTGCTAGATTTAGAGTTATTGTTGGTATGTAGTGCAGCCTGTACTGCGGCTATGTTTGCAGAAAGAAAGGTACGAAATTCCTCTTCGCTCATATTCATGGTGTGTCGAGTAGTCGGTGCCATTTCCTTCAAAATAGCCAACTGAATCGAGTTAATCATACAGAATATTAAGAGTAGTCAATAGTATTTTGTAGCATAATATGAACTCATTTATAAAAGCCTTTTCTTTATATTAGCGTTTTATAAGTTTAAATTCGGGTACTACCTACCCTTTAAGTTCTTACTTAGTAGCTAATATACAATTCAACTACTACAATTCCATATGAAAAACTGATTATAATAATATTACATACAAATATTCTTCAAACTTACAACTTCGCTATATTACATATAACATGAAATATAGTACACTTTGATACAGGACAGTTTTGAAGATAAATCTAGTTAATACGCAAGTTGTTCAGCAAAGGAAATAAAGACATGTAATTTATAAGTCCAGAAACAAGTCATGCATTTTGGTTTTACTAAGACGACTTCCCATCCTTGGTCTTGTGGAAAATAGCCATTATGACCATTGGCTAGGCAGCATGTTGTAATGTCGTCAAAAGGACGAGGGTTTCGTAATGTCCAACAGCCCCGTAATAATCTAAAAACCTTGTTTCTCACCCCAACTACTGAATCCGTCACTTGTGGGAAGGTTTTATTTAAAAGTTGCAATCCGATGTTCTTTTTCTCACTTTGGTAAGAAGCGAACATCACTAAGCCGTAAGCATAACATGCATCTTTATGTTGCATGTTAGAAGCTCTTTCTAATTTACGAAATCCTATGTTGGGATATGTTGAGTCAAAATAGGTTCTTAACCCGTAGCGTAAAATTGCATTTGGGTTCCCCACATTCAACGCTTTAAAGAAAACACGGCGTAACTTACGGTCTCCCCAATGTGATATATCCCACCTATCAAAGGAAAGCCTTTTATAAACTAAGGCATTTCTGGAAAGTCTTTCAAATGTTTGACAAGTTAATTTTTCCATAATTAATTGTGCTGATGAATTCTAACCGACTCTAGACAAGATTTCCTCAATCATATCCTCTGGTAGATCTTCTAAAATATTCGGTGGTCTACCATTAACGTCCATTTTGTTTTTATACTGTAAAATAGACAAGGATTAGATTCGTAAAAGATAATTAACAAACAATACAAGCAATTTTTACATAGAACATAAAAGTACAAGCACACTACAATACATATAATACATAACATGATTACAACCCTCTAATCTGAATCACTGGTTTCTTCTTCTTCGGACTTGGTTCGTTTTCCTAATTTTCTAGGAATATATGGTGTTCCTCTAATACGAGCCATCGTTTTCCACAATGGTTTAGAAAAACCTGGTGGTTTAGAGGTTCCCGGGTCATTGTTACATTTTAGGAAATACGGATGTTGCCGATACATATAAAGTTCATCAGGGTTAGAATCGGGTTTCTCTATTTTTATACCTTTTCCCTTATTATTTTCTTTCACTTTATTAAATTGGGTGGAGGTAATTTCTATAACATCATCGGAATCCTCATCGGGATCCGATTCATCGGAAAATTGGTAATCTTCCCAATATTTTGCTTCCTTGGCGAAAACACCATTGACCATTATAAACTTTGGTCCGTTGGTTGACGATTTTCTTTTATTTAATCGAATTACTGTAGGTATCAATATTTCTTCCTTAGGAACCTCTTCTTCTTCCGATTCCTCCTCTTCCGGTTCCTCCTCTTCCGGTTCCTCCTCTTCCGGTTCCTCCTCTTCCTGTTCTTCTTCGGGAATTTGTGAATCTTCCCAAAATATATTCGACTCTTCATTATTATTAGGTGAATCGATGGGATTTGTACTAGTAGTAGACATCTATCACACAATATCAAACACATTAAGAGATTAATATATCACATAATATTTACATGTTAATAATATATAGTTTCCAACAAAAGTGTTAAGCAATCATTTTTAAAGAAAACACGGTCGAAGTCCAGACTCACTAATGTATCCTAACAAACTCGATAATACACACTAATGCAAATTTCTGGTTCTCTAAGACCAACGCTCGGATACCAACTGAAATGTCCCGTTCATATAGATTATAAACGTTCCATATTAATTGATTTTGTTGCGAGGTTTTGACCTCTATATGAGACTGCATTCATTTTTAAAACAAACCATAACCTTTATTTTATCGACAAGGTTAAAAGGACACCACCTAGATTAACAAAAATGATAATCTAAAAATATCACACATACACTCCATCAATACATGTTGGTTTACAATATTAATATGTTACAACAAAGTAAATCTCGAATGCAGTGTTAAATAATATTATACAAGCATGCTGACACCATATCTTGTCCATATTTTAGCATGCAATAACGGAAGCTCTTAATAATCAACTTAGAATAAATATGCTTTAAACGTCAACAAAAATGTTGGTGAGTTATAGGTTTAACCTATATATTTATCATATCGTAATAGTAGACCACAAGATTTCATATTTCAATATACATCCCATAAATAGAGATAAAAAATCATTCATGTGGTGAACACCTGGTAACCGTCATCAACAAGATGCATATAAGAATATCCCCTATCATTCCGGGAAATCCTTCGAACATGATAAAAAACGAATTCGAAGTACTAAAGCATCCGGTACTTTGGATGGGGTTCGTTAGGCCCAATAGATCTATCTTTAGGATTCGCGTCAATTAGTAGATCGGTTTAATAATTCTTAGGCTACCAAGGAAAAGGGGCATATTAGGCTTCGATCATTCACCCATATAATGTAGTTTCATTTACATGTGTCTATTTCGTAAAACATTTATAAAACTGCATGTATTCTCATCCCAAAATATTAGATTTTAAAAGTGGGACTATAACTCACTTTCACATATTTTTACTTCGTCGGGAAGTAAGACTTGGCCACTGGTCGATTCACGAACCTATAACAAATATGTACATATATATCAAAGTATGTTCAAAATATATTTACAACATTTTTAATACGTTTTAATGTTTTAAGTTTATTAAGTCAGCTGTCCTCGTTAGTAACCTGCAACTAGTTGTCCACAATTAGATGTACAGAAATGAATCGATATATATTATCTTGAATCAATCCACGACCCAGTGTATACATGTCTCAGGCTAGATCACAACTCAAAGTATATATATTTTTGGAATCAACCTCAACCCTGTATAGCTAACTCAAACATTACTGCATATAGAGTGTCTATGGTTGTTCCAAATAATATATATACATGGGTCGATATGATATGTCAAAACATTTGCATACGTGTCTATGGTATCCCAAGATTACATAATATATTAGAATACATGTATAATACAATATAAGTTAGCTAGGATATGATTTGTATAGAATTGTTACAATATTTCACGTAGCTACAACAATCAAAAAATATCCAATCTTGTTTTACCCATAACTTCTTCGTTTTAAATCCGTTTTGAGTGAATCAAATTGCTATGGTTTCATATTGAACTATATTTTATGAATCTAAATAGAAAAAGTATATGTTTATAGTCAGAAATATAAGTTAGAAGTCATTTTTGTAAGAGGTAGTCATTTCAGTCGAAAGAACGACGTCTTGATAACCATTTTGAAAAATATACTTCCACTTTGAGTTTAACCATGATTTTTGGATATAGTTTCATGTTCATAATAAAAATCATTTTCCCAGAAGAACAACTTTTAAATCAAAGTTTATCATAGTTTTTAATTATCAAACCCAAAACAGCCCGCGGTGTTACTACGACGTCGTATGTCCGGTTTTACGGTGTTTTTCGTGTTTCCAGGTTTTAAATCATTAAGTAAGCATATCATATAGATATATAACATGTGTTTAGTTGATTTTAAAAGTCAAGTTAGAAGGATTAACTTTATTTGCGAACAAGTTTAGAATTAACTAAACTATGTTCTAGAGATTACAAGTTTAAATCTTCGGATAAGATAGTTTTATATGTATGAATCGAATGATGTTATAAACATCATTACTACCTTAATTTTAGTAGGTAAACCTACTGAAAATGAGAAAAAATAGATCTAGCTTCAAAGGATCCTTGGATGGCTTGAAAATTCTTGAAGCAGAATCATGACACGAAAACACGTTCAAGTAAGATTTACACTCGAAATAAGATTGTTATAGTTATAGAAATTGAATCAAAGTTTGAATATGAGTATTACCTTATATTAGAAAGATATATTACTGTAAATAAGAAAGATTTCTTGAGGTTGGATGATCACTTTACAAGATTGGAAGTAAGCTAACAAACTTGGAAGTATTTTTGATTTTATGAAACTGGAACTTATAGAATTTATGAAGAACACATAGAACTTGAAGATAGAACTTGAGAGAGAGCAATTAGATAATGAAAATTGAAGAATGAAAGTGTTTGTAGATGTTTTTGGTCGTTGGTATATGGATTAGATATAAAGGATGTGTAATTTTGTTTACTTGTAAATAAGTCATGAATGATTACTAATATTATTGTAATTTTATGAGATATTTCATGCTAGTTGCCAAATGATAGTTCCAAAATGTGTTAGGTAACTCACATAGGCTTCTAAGAGCTGATCATTGGAGTGTATATACCAATAGTAAATACATCTAAAAGCTGTGTATTGTACAAGTACAAATACGGGTGCATACGAGTAGAATTGTTGATGAAACTGAACGAGGATGTAATTGTAAGCATTTTTGTTAAGTAGAAGTATTTTGATAAGTGTCTTGAAGTCTTTCAAAAGTGTATGAATACATATTAAAACACTACATGTATATACATTTTAACTAATTCGTTAAATCATTATTAGTCGTTACATGTAAATGTTGTTTTGAAACCTTTAGGTTAACGATCTTGTTAAATGTTGTTAACCCATTGTTTATTATATCTAAAGAGATGTTAAATTATTACATTATCATGATATTATGATATATTAATATATCTTAGTATGATATATATACAGTTAAATGTTGTCACAACGATAATCGTTACATATATGTCTCGTTTCGAAAACATTAAGTTAGTAGTCTTGTTTTTACATATGTAGTTCATTGTTAATACAATTAATGACATGTTTACTTATCATTTATCATGATTAAACATAGTGTATCAATATCTTAATATGATTCATATGTATTTAGTAAGACGTTGTTATAACGATAATCGTTATATATATCGTTTCGAGTTTCTTAATTCAATAAACTCAATTTTATGTATATAACTCATTGTTAAAATACCTAATGAGATACTTACTTATCATAATATCGTGTTAACTATATATAATCATATATATGTCATCATATAGTTTTTACAAGTTTTAACATTCGTGAATCACCGGTCAACTTGGGTGGTCAATTGTCTATATGAAACGTATTTCAATTAATCAAGTCTTAATAAGTTTGATTGCTTAACATGTTGGAAACACTTAATAATGTAAATAACAATTTCATTTAATATATATAAACATGGAAAAGTTTGGGTCACTACAGGATCCTTGTATTTGTTCAAAGAGGTCATCGATGCGCGAAAGAGCATATCGATTCTTGACCGTTAATTTATTTAGTTCACAATAATCGATGCACATTCTTAGGGATCCATCTTTCTTCTTAACGAATAAAAGCGGAGCGCCCCATGGTGAATGGCTAGGTTGGATGAAACCACGGTCAAGTAGTTCTTGGATTTGACTTTGCAATTCTTGCATTTTGGATGGAGCAAGCCTATACGGTGCACGCGCTACGAGTGCGGCTCCCAGAATAAGATCGATTTGGAATTCAACCGGTCGATGAGGTGGAAGACCCAGAAATTCGTCGGGAAATACATCGGAATATTCACTAACAATCGGCACATCATCGATGAGCTTCTCATCAGTCTCGACTTTCTTAACGTGGGCTAGAATCGCGAAACAACCTTTACGAAGGTATTTTTCAACTTTAAGGCACGAGACGAGGTTAAGTCCGGTGCAACTCCTATTTCCATAGACAATCAAGGGTCCACCATTCTCGATAGGAGTTTGAATCGCTTTAAGAACACAAAGGATGTGAGATTTTATTTTGGCTAACTAATCCATACCAATGATTACATCGAATCTCCCTAGTTCTATAGGTATCAAGTCAATTTCAAACTCTTTATCCATTAAGTTTAACGTACACCCCCGATAAAATTTGTCGGCACTCAGTAATTTCCCGTTGGCCACTTCAATGGTATACGTAGTAAATGAATGCGACATATTCTGGTCAAATGTTGTTATAAAATGACAATTTTGTCGGGTCACTACAGATGGTATTAGAGCGTTGGTTGTAGGGATTTAGAGTTCATTGGTGTCAACCCCGAGTCATAGGGTACATTAGTGAGTCTAGACTACAACCGACATATAGACTTGAAGTAGGAATTACTTGACTACTTGTGCATTGTACTCGAACTCTTCTATTCATATCTAACTTTTATTCTATCTTAATCTCACTTTGTTTAATTTGATTGACACGCCATCGTGACTTAGTGAAATAATGTCGAATGCACATATGAATTAGGGTAATATAATTTCCGGAATTATATTACGGTGACTCATATGAACGTTCCGACATTATGACATAAACAATTTAAGGCTAGTCAAGGAAAATTTTCTCTTTATCCTCATTCCATATCATGGTTAGTATTATTGAGAATACTAATCAACGATATTCTTGTGTTTTGAAGGAACGATGCCTCCTCGCCGGCCCTCCCAAGAAACTGGATGCAGGATAATGAACACAAATCTACACTGGCTTTTTGAAAAACAAAAGACTTTGTCTTTTGTTTTCCCTCCTAATCAGTGTAGATTTGTGTTCATTATCCTGCATCCAGTTTCTTGGGATGGCTTATATATGTACTTTTGATAAATAAAATGACAGTAAATAAAAGTGCGATGAGATATAAATTAAAGAAATTATGCTTATTTAAACTTCCGTAATCATGATGTTTGACGTGTTGATTTTAATTTATTACCATGGGTTAATTGTCCTTTATCCTGGATTATTTGATATGTCCATCTGGTTTTGTCCATAATAGTCCATCGGTCATAATTATAAAGTGCGAGAGTCTTCGCCAAATTAACCTTATACCCGAAGTCAAATATTCCAACTAATTGGGGACTTAAACTATAACAAGGTCTTAATACTTTGTTTAATGATTACACCAGGTTATCGACTACGTGTAATCCAAGGTTTTAATACTTTGCTAACAATTACACCAATTACCCTTGAATGTAATCCACCCCTATTTTAATGAGTCCAGTAACTATTAATCCATCCCCGTGTCCGGTCAAATGAATATGTGATTTATATGCTCGATCTTGTTATTTTAAGTAACTAGCTTAAACTTGAAATGGGAGTGTTTGATCTTGAGATTGGGTTGCCTAAATGTTGTTAGATGTTAAAAGTTCATGTATTAAATGTGTTACTAGCATCACTGGCTTCAATTTGTGTGATGACCCGAAAATTTTTGACTTATTTAAACCAATTCTCTATACGATTTATTATTTTAACACGTTAAACAAAGTCTGTTAGATTGAGTCTCAAAATTTTAGAACTGTTTCATATATACAATTACCTTTGATTACTCTCAACGATTCATGAATAATTATATGTATGTATGTATATATATATATATATATATATATATATATATATATATATATACAAGTAAAAACGACTTTCCTACAGTAAAACACTATTTGCTACAGTAAAAATGACTTTGCTACAGTAAAACACTATTTGCTACAGTGAAACCGTATTTTGCTACAGTGCTACAGTGCTACTATTTGATGCAGTGATTTGCTACATTAAATACTATTTGCTACAGTAAACACTATTTGCTACAGTAAACACTATTTGATGTCGACGAACTAGCAGACAAAAACGGAAAAGGCGGCCATGCGATCGCATGGCAAAAACACTAAAAACTCATGCAATCTCATGAGCTACAGTAAATCGAAAAGTACTATAAAAAGTCAGCTCGCTCGACAAATTCTTTACACCTTCACTTCTTTTCTTTCTTCTGTAAGAGTGATATATATTTATATTTATAATTTATAATTTTAAGTTTAATAATAATAAAGTATATTCGAGGGTATTTTTAATTCGGGTTTCAAACCGTTTTAAGCTAAGAAAATATTGGGTATTGTTCGGGGTATTGTTCTTGAATCCAAGGTCAACCATACAGTCGTCTACCATCATTACGTCTACGCAATTTGCCTACAATATTGAGTCTCAATATTGAACTGTGAGTTTATAGTCTCCCTTTTTAAATACTTTAAATATTTTTGGGCTGAAAATACATACATTTATTTTAAACGCAATAAGACACAAGTACATACTAAATTCTACACTGAGTTAAACCGAAAATCCCTTAGCTTTGGTAACTAGTAGCTGCCAGTACATAGGATATGGACTGGTGGGCGCGAATAATTGTATATGGATCCATAGGGCTTGACATCCCCGTCCGAGCTAGAGCGCTAGCCTTATAACGGACGTATGTTATTTGAGTTTTAAGACACATTGGTTTGCGTGTATTAAAACGAATGGGGTAATTATCACTATAGCGTTAAGTTTAGTTACCAGGGTGCTCTGTTACGTAGAATCTATTGATAAACTTTTGATGAAATCTTGTGGTCTATCTTTATATATGTTTATGACTCGAGCAAATAAACCTATAACTCACCAACATTCGTGTTGACTTTTTAGCATGTTTTATTCTCAGGTCCTTAGACTGCTTCCGCTGTGATGTGCTTGTTGGCTGCATGGAGTCTCTCATGCTTTGTACAAAGTTTATTGCATTCAAAATAAAACTGCATTGTGTAATAAATAATTGGACTGTGATGTCAACCTGTAAATTAAAGACTTATGTATTTTGGGGTTTTGCTTATACCTAAGCACTCGCCCACATGTTTATAACTTTCTATGTTTAGAAAGTCACTTATTTTAATGAATGCAATATTTTATCAAAACGTATCATATAGAGGTCAAAATCTCACTGTGGAATCAATGATTAACGTGCCGCGTCAATAGCGATTTTGACGGGTCGTTACAGTTGGTATCTGAGCTTGAGGTCATAGGGAACCAGAAATTACATTAGTGTGTTTAATTGGTAATTGTTAGGATGCATTTGTGAGTCTGGACTATGACCATATCTGTTTTTACTGATTTTTGCTTATTATTTGGTCAAAAACATTATATGTGATATATTTATATGCTAATGTAATTGTTGTTTCAATTATGTGATAGATGACTTCTTCTAATCCTATCATTTTGTACGACTCGGAATCGGACACAGAATCTATTATATCCACAACTGAAAAGGGCGTTCCAATACTTATTAAAGAAGAAATTGTGTTAGCCGGGGAATCTCAACTCCCGGTAAACCCAGAGGAGGTTCCAGCTCCACCCAACTCTAGTTTTCCCGAGCCACATTATCGTTGGCATGGACCCATGATCCCTGGAGTAAACGAGGATCGTCCATTTCTAAACGAATATGGACATTGGTCCAGATATACCGCCGACGGGCCGGTTGTGCCAATTACGCCTGGCAGATTTCGGTTCATGACCACCGGTACATATTCTCGTAGTTCGTCATCATATTCTCCTACACATGACTCATACAGTTCGTCATCAGACGAGATCAGTAAGGAGGGGGATTTTGCTAATGAAATAAAAGAGGTCACTAAGGAGAAATTCCAACTTGCTATAGATAATAAAAACAACCACAATAATAAAAAGTCCTTAATTATTAAAAAGGAACAGGACCATTCGATCCGTAACCACCTTATTGTATTAAACCCACTGAGGAAACGGGTACCTCAAGACCCCAACCAAAAATAAAATACACTGCTAGAATGTCTGTCGGACCATGTGCACACAAACAATTGGCAGAGAGAACCAAATGGGAAGAAGTTTCTGATAGTTCTGAATAAATGACCTCGCAACCATAAATCTTCCATGCGCTATTCTATTGCTTATGTGTGCTACTCTATCTTTTTATGTAGAATAATCATATGTAAAATATCGGTATTGTATGGTATTGTATTATTTTGGTTTATTAATAATAAATGCATGGAATGATTATTTGTATTATTACTACTTCTTATTATTATTATTATTACATAATAACGTAGTAACTCGCTATAATTTTTTATAGTGGAATATTATTAGGATTTTAGTAGTTAATTCCTTGTACTAGCTATAATGTATGAACTTAACGGGTAGGTAATACCCTAGAAATAATTATAAAATGCTAATAAGAAGAAAAGGCTTTTATAATAATCGGTTCATATTATTAATATGCTATGATTAACTATTGACAACTCATTTTACCTATAATATTCTATATGATTAAATTATATCTGTTGTGTTTATTGAAGAAACATGTCTCAAATATCGGATGCTGAGTTTGAGCAACTAGTCGAGAAACGTGTGAATGAAAGAATTGCTGCAGCCGAGGCAGCAAAAGCAATAGCCGAAGCAGCAGCCAAAGCAGCAGCCGTAAACACAAACTCACGAAACGGATGCTCATACAAAACTTTTCAAGGATGCAAACCACAGACGTTTAGTGGAACCGAGGGACCAGTCGGTCTAACCCGATGGTTTGAAAAGATGGAGTCCGTTTTCAAAATCAGTAATTGTGCGAACGGAGACAATTCAAAGTATGCTTCGTGCACGTTGCAAGACAGTGCACTTACTTGGTGGAACAATTATGCTAAATCAGAAGGAATAGATACGGCATATGATATCTCTTGGGAAGAACTGAAAAAGATGCTAATCGAGGAGTACTGTCCTCGAAACGAGATCAGAAAAATGGAATCTGAATTACGTAATCTAAAGGTTATCGGCGTGAATCTCAATAACTATGAAAAGCATTTCATGGAACTAGCCTTGTTGTGTCCCGAATTGGTACCAAACGAGAAACGAAAGATAGAAATGCATATTGACAGTTTATTGATCAATATCAAAGGAAATGTTACATCGTCCAAACCAAATACGATGCAGGAACCCATGACAATGGTACACCAACTCATGGACCAGATCACAGAGAGTTCGATTAAGGCACCAATTACCGAAGTCAAGACAACTGAAGGAAAGAGGAAATGGGAAGATTATAAGGGCAAAAGTACTCACCTGAAGAAGCAAGAAACTTTTAAAGGTAAACAAGATGGGGCAACTGCTAGTCCAAACTATAAAGGACCCCATCCGTTCTGCAAAAGATGTTACACACATCATGCAGGTTATTGCCAAGTGGTCTGTGATAAGTGCAACAAGAAAGGACATGTGGCAAAAGATTGTTATGCCACCGTTTCTGAAGTAAAGACAAAACCGACCGATGTCAAGAAATGTTTTGGATGCGGGAAGTCTGGTCACTTTATAAATCAATGCCCTGATAAGGAGAAGAATAAAGAACCCGCACGTGGGAGGGCATTTAATGTTAGTACCAGTGAAGCACGTGAGGATCCTAATCTTGTCACGGGTACGTTTACCGTTAATAATCAACTAGCTTCTATTATGTTTAATACAGGTGCTGATAGAAGTTATATGTGTAAAGATTTTAGTTCTAAACTAAAATGTGCATCATTGCCTCTAGACGATAAATATACTATTGAATTAGTTAATGGTAAACTGATAAAAGCCGATAAAATTTGCCATGGTTGCGAAATAAATCTCGCTGTTGAAACCTTCAAAATTGATTTGATACCCGTAGAGTTAGGAATTTTAATGTAATCGTTGGCATGGACTGGATGTCCAAAACAAGAGCGAAAGTTGTTTGCACTGAAAAAGCAATCCGAATCCCTCGTAAGGATGAAACGTCATTAATGATTTATGGGGAGAAGAGCAACTCGAAGCTGAACCTTATCAGCTGTATGAAGGCCCAGAAACTTTTAAGAAAAGGTTGTTATGCTATTCTGGCACACATAAAGAAGATCGATACTGAAGAAAGAAGCATTGATGACATGCCGGTTGCAAGAGAATATCCCGGAGTATTTCCAGAAGAATTACCGGGGCTACCTCCACACAGATGTGTAGAATTCCAGATTGATCTCGTACCAGGAGCCGCACCTGTAGCCCGATCCCCATATAGACTTGCACCTTCAGAAATGCAAGAATTACAAAACCAGTTGCAAGAATTATCGGACCGTGGATTTATTCGTTCCAGTTTTTCACCTTGGGGTGCTCCTATCTTGTTCGTCAAGAAGAAGGATGGATCTATGAGAATGTGCATAGATTACCGAGAATTAAAGAAATTAACGATCAAGAATCGGTATCCATTACCGAGGATTGATGATTTTTTTGATCAATTACAAGGATCAAGTGTTTATTCTAAGATTGATCTACGCTCTGGATATCATCAGCTGAGAGTGAAGGAAGAAGATGTTCCTAAAACCGCGTTCAGAACACGTTACGGTCGCTATGAGTTTCTAGTCATGCCTTTTGGATTAACTAATGCTCCAGAAGTATTCATGGATCTAATGAATTGCATCTGTAGACCGTATTTAGACAAATTTGTCATTGTTTTTATCGACGACATATTGATTTACTCGAAGAAAAAGGAAGAACATGAGCAACACTTAAGACTGGTACTAGAGATACTCAAGAAAGAAGAATTGTACGCAAAATTTTCGAAGTGTGATTTCTGGTTACAAGAAGTACAATTTTTGGGCCATGTTGTCAGTAAACATGGAATTATAGTTGACCCTGCCAAGATCGAAGCCATTAGTAAATGGGAAACACCGAAGACTCCAACACAAATCTGCCAATTCTTAGGTCTTGCTGGTTACTATCGAAGATTCATTCAAGATTTCTCTAGAATCGCCAAACCCTTAACTGCATTGACTCAAAAGGGAAAGAAGTATGATTAGTCCACGGAACAGGAATCCTCATTCCAGTTATTAAAGAAGAAGTTAACGTCTGCACCCATTTTGTCATTACCAGAAGGAAATGATGATTTCGTGATCTATTGTGACGCTTCGCGCCAAGGTTTAAGATGTGTATTAATGCAATGCACAAAAGTTATCGCATATGCCTCACGACAACTAAAAATTCATGAAAAGAACTATACGACGCACGATTTGGAACTTGGAGAAGTAGTTTTTGCACTCAAAATATGGAGACACTATCTATATGGCATCAAGTGTACAGTGTACACTGACCATAAGAGTCTTCAGCATATTTTTGATCAAAAACAACTCAATATGAGGCAACGTCGCTGGGTAGAGTTGTTAAATGATTACGATTGTGAAATCCGTTACCATCCCAGAAAGGCTAATGTTGTAGCTGATGCCCTAAGTCGGAAAGAAAGAGTAAAACCTCTTACGGTCCGAGCTTTGAACATTACAATTCGTACGGATCTCACAAAGCAAATTCAAGCAGAATAGTTAGAGGCTTTAAAAGAAAAAAAATGAAAAAGGCAAAATGAGCAGAGGGTTAGAAAAACAGCTTGAAGTAAAAGCCAATGGAACCCTGTATTTTGCTGGTAGGATATGGGTACCAAGACTTGGTAACCTAAGGCAACTAGTACTAGATGAAGCACACAAAACGAGGTACTTAATTCACCCAGGAAATGGGAAAATGTACCACGATCTCAAGAAGTTCTATTGGTGGCCTAATATGAAGACAGAAATTGCTACTTATGTAAGAAAATGTTTGACGTGTGCAAAGGTCAAAGCTGAGCACCAAAAGCCGTCGGGATTACTGCAACAACCAGAAATTCTGCAGTGGAAATGGGAAAGAATAACCATGGATTTCATTACGAAATTGCCAAGGACTGCAAGTAGTCATGATACTATTTGGGTGATAGTTGATCGTCTAACTAAATCAGCTCACATTCTACCAATAAAGGAGACAGACAGTATGGAGAAATTAGCACGCCTATATTTGAAGGAAGTAGTTTCCAGGCATGGTGTACCTATCTCCATCATATCTGATAGCGACACTCGATTCACATCACGTTTCTGGCAGTCATTACAAAAAGCATTGGGAACTCGATTAGATATGAGCACCGCTTATCACCCACAGACAGATGGTCAAAGTGAAAGAACAATACAAACATTGGAAGACATGTTACGGGCATGCGTGATTGACTTTGGAACCAGTTGGGATCGACACTTACCGTTGCAGAATTTTCATACAATAACAGCTATCATACGAGCATCAACGCAGCGCCATTTGAAGCACTATACGGTAGAAAGTGCAGATCTCCTATCTGTTGGAGTGAAGTAGGAGAAAGACAACTTATTGGACCAGAAATTATTAATGAAACCACCGACAAGATCATTCAAATACAACAGCGATTGAAAACGGCCATGAATCGCCAAAAGAGTTATGTTGATGTAAGAAGAAAACCGCTAGAATTTCAAGTGGACGACAAAGTCATGTTGAAAGTGTCACCCTAGAAAAGTGTTGTACGATTCGGTAAACGAGGAAAGCTAAGTCCTAGGTACGTAGGACCCTTTGAAATCACCGAAAGAATTGGAGCAGTTGCTTATCGATTAAAGCTACCACAAGAACTTAGTAGTGTTCATGACACATTTCACGTGTCAAATTTAAAAAAATGTTTAGCTGAAGAGGATGTCGTAATTCCTCTTGACGAAATACGAATCAATGATAAACTCCATTTTATCGAAGAACCTGTTGAAATCATGGACCATGAGGTCAAACAATTAAAACAAAGCAAAAAACCGATAGTTAGGGTTCGTTGGAATGCAAGACGAGGACCCGAGTTTACTTGGAAACGTGAAGATCAAATGAAGCAAAAGTATCCATATTTGTTCACTGATATCGCTCATGAAACAGGTACTACTCAAAATTTCGGGACGAAATTTTCTTTAACGGGGAGGTACTGTGATGACCCGAAAATTTTTGACTTATTTAAACCAATTCTCTATACAATTTATTATTTTAACACGTTAAACAAAGTCTGTTAGATTGAGTCTCAAAATTTTAGAACTGTTTCATATATACAAGTACCTTTGATTACTCTCGACGATTCATGAACAATTATATGTATGTATATATATATATATATATATATATATATATGTATATATATATATATATGTGTATATATATATATATATATATATATATATATATATATGTACAAGTAAAAACGACTTTCCTACAGTAAAACACTATTTGCTACAGTAAAAATGATGCTACAGTGAAACCGTATTTTGCTACAGTGCTACAGTGAAACCATATTTTGCTACAGTGCTACTATTTGCTACAGTGATTTGCTACAGTAACACTATTTGCTACAGTGACACACTATTTGCTACATTAAACACTATTTGATGTCGACGAACTAGCAGACAAAAACGGAAAAGGCGGCCATGCGATCGCATGGCAAAAACACTGAAAACTCATGCGATCGTATGAGCTACAGTAAATCGAAAAATACTATAAAAAGTCAGCTCGCTCGACGAATTCTTTACACCTTCACTTCTTTTCTTTCTTCTGTAAGAGTGATATATATTTATATTTATAATTTATAATTTTAAGTTTAATAATAATAAAGTATATTCGAGGGTATTTTTAATTTGGGTTTCAAACCGTTTTAAGCTAAGAAAATATTGGGTATTGTTCGGGGTATTGTTCTTGAATCCAAGGTCAACCATACAGTCGTCTACCATCATTACGTCTACGCAATTTGCCTACAATATTGAGTCTCAATATTGAACTGTGAGTTTATAGTCTCCCTTTTTAAATTCTTTAAATATTTTTGGGCTGAGAATACATGCAATTTATTTTAAACACAATAAGACACAAGTACATACTAAATTCTACACTGAGTTAAACCTAAAATCCCTTAGCTTCGGTAACTAGTAGCTGCCAGTACATAGGATATGGACTGGTGGGCGCGAATAATTGTATATGGATCCATAGGGCTTGACATCCCCATCCGAGCTAGAGCGCTAGCCTTTAAATGGACGTATGTTATTTGAGTTTTAAGACACGTTGGTTTGCGTGTATTAAAACGAATGGGGTAATTATCACTATAGCGTTAAGTTTAGTTACCAGGGTGCTCTGTTACGTAGAATCTATTGATAAACTTTTGATGAAATCTTGTGGTGTATCTTTATATATGTTTATGACTCGAGCAAATAAACCTATAACTCACCAACATTCGTGTTGACTTTTTAGCATGTTTTATTCTCAGGTCCTTAGACTGCTTCCGCTGTGATGTGCTTGTTGGCTGCATGGAGTCTCTCATGCTTTGTACAAAGTTTATTGCATTCAAAATAAAACTGCATTGTGTAATAAATAATTGGACTGTGATGTCAACCTGTAAATTAAAGACTTAAGTATTTTGGGGTTTTGCTTATACCTAAGCACTCGCCCACATGTTTATAACTTTCTATGTTTAGAAAGTCACTTATTTTAATGAATGCAATATTTTATCAAAACGTATCATATAGAGGTCAAAACCTCACTGTGGAATCAATGATTAACGTGCCGTGTCAATAGCGATTTTAACGGGTCGTTACAATTTGGTATGTAGGTTGACATGGAATAGCTTCATAAACATAATTATTAAATTATTGATTTTGAGTTAGGGTTTGATAGAAGTAAAATGAACTTTCGATGTATTGAATGTTTTGCAATATTGTTTGTAAGTGTTTAGTTATATTGTATGCGTAATTTCCTACGAAACGGCGTATCATATGTGTGCATTTAATTCCCGAATCATCAAAATGCATTTATGAACATGAAGCAGTTATGATGAGCATTAATTGATCATTCAATTTGGAAATTGATTATTTTAAAATAATGATTTTGGTTGATGAAATGTGTTTAGTTGCATTCCTGGTCAAATTACCTTTCCAACGATGTATGGTATACGTTTTAAGTGTTTACGATTTGCGAGTTGTGCTTAATTGAAGTTTGGTTAAGACTTGAATAATTGAAACTGGCCAGGTACCAGTTCACGTTGATTGTCGCGGCGCGGCACTCCTTGGTCGCGGCGCGACATTAAGCGTAGCCAGGAACTGACCAACCTTACAATTTTACGAAAAATGTTTGCTATGCTATGCACCTCCGATTCACATGTAACTTGTTCTAACATGCTTACATATGATTAAAAACGTCAGAAAAATAGTTCGGGACCCGACCCGAACGTGTTGACTTTTTCGTTGACTTTGACTTGACCAACGTTGACTTTTGTCCAAACTTAACCAATACTTGTTTAAACCATTCTAATCTTCTTGCATACTTAATTCTTACATGAAACTTGACAACTTGGTTCACATGATTTATAATCGAGTCGTAATGAGCCATAGGACTAATTGAACACTTTGACCAACCGTGTTTACTGATATTGATACGGACCAATTTGTTTAGGTCAAGACTAGCATTCGTTCTTGCACATGTTACTTTGTGAAGTATAATTTACTATTCGTGCAACCAAGGTGAGATCATAGTCCCACCTTTTCAACAAATTTTACTTTTAAACTATGGGATGAGAAACATATACGTATCATACTTTTATGCTTTGAACACAAGTACGAAAACAAACTTTCCACAGCGAGTTAGAACAAAAAGCCTCAATTCAATTATCATTAGTTACACTTGCAGGGTGTAAACGTGAACTTATGTTATGTGATCACATTGGGCTTGACGAGCCCTCATTCGGACGGTTTGCTACCGTTAGCAGATGAAATATATTTTCGAGTATAGTGTATGTTCTAACACTTCGTAAAAGGTTACAAAACAGTTAAGTCTTGATAATTGGGTGCTCGCGAACATACTTTTGGAATACAAACAATTTGGATAATCAACTATATTAAATCTTGTGGTTCAAAAACAACTATACTAATACACCTATGATTTCACCAACGTTTTTCGTTGACAGTTTTCTATATGATTTCTCAGGTCCTTGAACGCTAGGTGATACATGCTTCCGCACATTATTTTTGATACTTGCTTGGATGTCGAGTATACATGCATACGTGGAGCGTCTTTTGACTTAACTTAATTTGTGTCGCATAGGTTACAATTATACTTAAAATGTTATAACATGTTTGGTTGTCGAACTACTTTGTAAACTTTGAATTAACACATTTATAAGTCAAAATTATCAAGAACACAAAATCTAGTGTTTTTAGAAAGTTACCCAAATGCAATGAAGTTGGTATGGAATCGAAGAGGAAGTTGCAAGGATTCCAAATATGTAATTTGTTTTGATGAACACTTGCTAGATCGAAAATGGATGATGATTCTTTGTTTGGGTGCTTAAGAGAAAATGAATGGAAGTAGTAAAGAGATGAGGAGGTGAATGAATGGAGGAGATGGGGGTTTGACTCTTTGACAAAGTTACCTCTTTGCCCATTTGACAAGAATAGTCCCTCAAGTTTGATTCGGGTGCGTGAAGTACCTAAACGAGATAATTTAAGAACCCGTATTAACGGAAGATGTTATAATTACATAACGGACTCTAAAAGGGTATAACGGAAGGTAAACGGAAAAAGGCGGGATGTTAAAGTTGACCTCATATGGACCAGTACCTTCCTAAGATGGTGCGACCCCCAACCTTCCTAAGACATGGTTGGATGTCACAACTCGAACTTTTTCGACCATATTGTTTAATCTAACTTTCATGACTTAGAATTTTCAACTTGACTAGTAATTTTGATGAATTAGATCTTGGTTTGTTTTTTGGGTTTGTAAGACTCTAAAGGTACAATTAAGACTTGTCTAATCAAGAGTTGTCTTGCACATTTGCACCATGTCCTAAAACCTTAGGTTATCACCATAAACCATAGATTTTGTAATCTATACCTTTATATATAATAACTTAATGAGTAAAGTTATTAATTAATTATTTTGTTTAAAGACTTGTAACTAATTCACTTGGACATTAGATCATAAGTTAAGACATTTTTCCTCTCACACCTAAACTTGATCAACTTGTACTTAGCCATTACTTCCATTTAAGCCAACCTTAATCTACCTTGAATAAGACCTCATGTAAGCTTATTATCTAAACTTTGATCATACAAATAATACCTCAAAACCATACCCTAAATACTTGCACTAGTACATGTAAGATTGTAAGCAAAAATCAACCAAAACCATGCACCACTAAAACTGCCCCTCATCACCCTCATCACCCTTCACAACCAAGTTACTTACCATGCAATCTTTCTTAACAAGCCAGCAAAACTCCATCTTCACCATTGTCTTCTAGATATCAGACACCATTACATGTCTAATTAATGAAAGAAGTGAGTCATCTCCTCTCTTCTTCTCCTTGTGCCACATCGCCACCCACCTCCCCTATATAAACCCCTCACTTATTCTCTTCTTCACTCACTTGATCATCTTTCACTCTCTCACACTTTAATTGCAGATCTAAACAACCTTCTTCATCATCTTCCTTCACTTAAGTGACCACCTTCTTCAAGGTATAACCCCATACTTCATCTCTATCATTCAATCTAGTCATCTTCAAGAGTATTCAAGGTGTAAATGCTTGATCTAAAGTGTGTAATCACTTAATGATGATCACATGGCTAACCTTGATCTTTATATTAGATCATTAAACTTAAGTTCTCTACATGTCCTATGTCTTAAAATGAACCTAAACTAAGAACTAAAGTGGTTAAAATCATAAAACAGTTTGATCTTGAAGTTATCCAAACTTTCTACTTGAATTTCATGACTTAAAAACCAACTTAGGCTTAAGATCTGGGATTTATAAATTTAATCCATGTTCATATATATGTTCTTGACACTCTGTAACCTTTTCATGATTTTTCTCGAAGAAAAACATATTTTTCATTTTTATTTGGTGACCCAAGGTCCAGATTTGAAGCAATCTGACTAAGAGTCCAAAAATCATGCATAAATCAAAATATAAGATAGATATTGAAATATAGGCTTTTGATCCGAAAAGTAGACATAATAGGGAAACCATAACAAGTTGAAACACCAAAAACCATTGAGTAATCATTGAGAAATAGTCCCAACAAGTTGACACAAGATTTTGTTGCAGTCAGATTTTGGTCTAATACCTTATCTCTAAAAACTAGGTTAATGAAGACCTGGAGGTGATTCCTTTTTAAAATGAGTACTTTTATATGTCCTAAACCCTCTGTAAAAGTCTTGAGTCAACCAAATGTATTTTGCTATTTTTAAACTTGCATGGGAACGTATAGTGTAAATCTGAGCAGTTTTGCACACTTGTAAAAGAGTGAACTTTTGACCAACTTTTATTTTGAGTTTAGAAGCTAACCTTACATGGTTAGAAAATAGACTCATTAACCTTTCTAGAAGTGGTAATATCACCTTAATTGGATGTCTAGATTGATAGAAACACCTAGGCTAAAGTAACAGTAAAACTAGTCAAAACAGTCAACATTTAAACTATGAACTATGTAACCTTTGAAACCGAGAATCGAAATGGACATGTAAGATCACTTAAGGAATTGATCTTAGACCTAACCTAAATACTATATTAAATAGTATAACCTCTGATCTTATAATATTATTTAGATTCCAAGTCCGGATCACCGTAAACTGTCTAGCTCGCACTTTCGAGTTTCGCATTGCATTGCATCACAAGTGAGTATCATAGCCCCTTTTACTCATTTTATAACTATTTTTAGGTGAGAATACATGCTTACTGTTTTACTACGCTTTATTTATAAAGTTTGTTTTATAAACATTCTTATTATTTAATAACACTTTATGCATTTCGAAGTTTGTTATATGTGAGTTTTATGCTAAAAAGCCCTTAACTCGGTAGTATTAATTACAGTGACTTGTTAGCGCGAATCACTAGAGCAGATCTATTAGGTTTGACAATCTCACCCTACCTTAACTGTGGTGCTAGTTACTTCGACACAATACATCTAGCATAATATATAGTCCAATATAGGGTAAAGGAAATCATGTAGGATACTACATGTGGTGTTAACCGTTGTTACCGAGTGCTCATGAAACATATACACTTTGAAACTGTATGGAAACCGTTTATGAATTTGATAACTGTGAAAATCTTATAAACCATGGAACTGTTTACAAACTTGATATGTTACGAACTACAATCTTAATTTCGTACTTGAAAGCTTGATATCATATTATTTCTAAATTGTTTATGAAGTTGAGATCTTGTGATCTGTTTTACTATCAAACTATTTATGGACTCGAAAATTTAATATTTGTGTTATTGTTTTAAACTATCTAAAATTGTTTGAAACTATGAAACTTTTTGTAAATTTATACGTTGTACAAAAAAACCTATGAACTCACCAACCTTAGTGTTGACGCTTTAGCATGTTTATTCTCAGGTACTTATTGCTTCCGCTCAAAATTTTGTTTTTGCTTAGATGTCAAGCCAAGCATTAGGACCAGAGTTAACATCCCCGCCAATGGCGATTTTGGCGGGGTGTTACAGTGTCAAACAATAAGTGCACATAAATCATACCACAACACAACCTGCGAATATCTAATTAACATAGCAATCCATCATCTAAACATGGCAATCATCTAATAACAACATGGTATTAACAATATCATGGTAATATGAGTAAACAACGGTAGCATGGCTCACTACTTAATCTCTAGTTGGAGATAGACCCAGTCACCGAATACGAGCCTTCTCTTTGTCTTTACCACCTGAACAAAGTACAACACAAGTCAGCAATCATGTCTTGGTAACTTACCAACAACAAGACAATTATATCGCATATACCCAAATCGTAACAAAAATCTTAGATCCACCATTTCATAAATTTAACATGAATCAAGCATACATACATTATTTATATATATGTATGTATATATATATATATATATATATATATGTATATATATATATATATATATATATATATATATATATATATATATATTTATGTATATATATATATGTATATATATATATGTATATATATAAACTAGAAAAAAATTTGACCGCGCGTTGCTGCAGTTGTATTCAACGCGCGATCGAATTTGGATATACGTTGTTTGGTACCTAATATATCTAGTAGGTTGGGTTGTTTGTTGGACATGTATGTATATGTATGAAATATAGCCCGAAATATTTAGTATTTTTTTAACGATGTCCGCTTCGCGTATAGTTAGTCTCGTTGTGTTCGTAAAATTATTTCGAGTTGAACGGTGGTCTCGGAAAAATTTAACTCGCACCGAGCGAGAATATAGGGCCCGTCATTTAGTGTTTTTTAACGATGTCCGTTTCGCGTATAGTTAGTCAGGTTGTGTTCATCAGATTTTTTCGAGTTAAACGGTGGTTTCGGAAAAGTTAACTCGCACCGAGCGAGAAGATAGGGCCCGTTAAAATTTCGGGTGGAGTTAGTTTCTTTTATTTTAATAAAATTATATAATTACGCTTTTTACCCTCGAAAAAGTGTAAACTCGCGGGGTTGTTGTGTAAAGTAAGCCGAAGTTGAAGGACCGGTTATAGTGTGAACGCAAACGCAAAACGACAATTGGATATAACTGAAATGACGCATTTGGCCATGCATTTTAGTATGTAGGGATAATGTATATATATATATTGAAGGTATTTCATATGCCCGAGAGACATACTAAACTAATGTGGCTAACATGTTATGATCCAAGTCGGGTCATACCCAATAACAAGCCATCAACACCTTTTATGTATTTATTTTAACGATTGGATCTTTAAAATTAATACTCGACACTTGAACTTTAGAAATTGGTTTTCTAAAGATAAAATTGCTTGAAATAATTATTTGGATAATTATATCTATAAGTTTAATTCTTTATGTGATTAAACTTCATGTGTGTAACACATTTTATAAAAAGGTTTATAAAATAAAGTGGAAGTAGCATGTAACTTGCAAGTTTAAAAAAAAATAAAAGAAAAGGAGGCAAGGGGTGGAGGTGGCGGTTTTGGAGTCCCAAGACACTCCACCCCATGCTTGCTTGGTTAATTAAAGTCTACACTCCACATGCATGCTTCTCTCTTCAACCAACACACATTATTACTAGCAATTTGAAAAAGCAAAAAAAAACTCTCTCCCTAATTCTCTCTTGGCCAAAATTTTGGAGAAGAAGAAGAGGGTTCTTCACTTGGTTTTACTTGCCATTTGTGTCTAAAATCCTAACCTATTTGGTGGTGTTGATAAGAGCTTGTGGGTATCAAAGGCTTGAGGCTTCAAGTTAGAGGCTTTCTTCATCTATATCATCATCTTCATCTTCTTGCTTCAACCTCCATTTTAGGAGAAGGTATAAACCCTAACTAGTTTCTTATTTACATTTTAGTATATTTTCAAGACTAGATCTTTTAATGGAATACTAGCAAAAGGTTTAAATACACATGCAAACTTGAAAATTGCTTTCGCTTGCTATACATATATACACGAATATATATACATACAAAATGGGTTTTGTGACTTTGTTTACATGTGGTATTCCATCAATGGTATCTAGAGCCAAAGTCTTGTTAATATGCTTCTTGTTTTTGGCTAGTAAACTCATTTATTTTACAATCTACCAACATGCATGAAAGTAGAATGTAAAAATCTTGAGTTTTGGTGGGTTTGGTGTCTTGGCCGAAATATTTGGGTCCCAAAAGTGGGTTTGGGACTTCAAGTTTGGCCAAGATTTGTTGTTGTTTTGGTTCACAATCATGCCTTGACCTTGTGGTTGGATTTGTGTGTGATTTGGTTGATTATTCATTCTTATGATTTGTAATAATTATTCATTCATTTTGGTTTGTAAAAGTTGTAATTAATCTTGTAATTTCTTGATGTAATTTATTCTATTTGGTTTGTAAAATAGAATAGGTTGTTATTTCATTTTCTAGAAAAGAAATGTATTAGGATATAATTTTGTAAAGAGAAAATGAAGATCCATGAAGAAGATTACAAGTTGGAACTTTGAAGATTACAAGATTAAGTGGGAGATTTTGTTTAAAATCTCTTACTTGTTTAACCCTTTAGGTAAAACTTGTTTTGGCTAAACAAGTGCTTACCACTTTGGCATGATTGTGGACTTTTATTTTGCATGCTTGTATGGTTTTTTGTATGTGTTTGGTTGATACAAAATCTCTTGAAACAACTTGCAAAAATGATATTATAATTGGTTATAATTATAACAACATGACACTAATAAATGGTTATTAAGTACTAGATGAAATTGTAAATAAAATGGTTTATTTAAAAGGTAATGAATTGGTAATTGGTTTACTAAAAGGACATGAAAATAGGTTTTTCATAAAACACTACACACCAAATGCATGTTGGTGTATAGCATTTTGTTTTCTAAACTAGAATGTAGAAAACATAAAATCCCTTTAACTAAAACAAGGTAAACAAGTTAAACGCCATCCTTTTATGGAAACACTTAGACATATTAGGAATCTCTTGATGGGATAAAGGTCACCTAACCGTCATGAGTGAACTAATATGAATAAGGTACACTTCGCATACATGTGGGATAAAGGTCACCTAACCACTTGTAGGTTAAGTCTACATGTTTACACAAGTAGGACGACTTGATTTGGTAATCATGAACTTAGGGTCACCGAAGCATGAGGAACAAATAGGCGTTGATGGGATTAATATGCCATGCAAAAGGATTGCATGATCCCATAACTTAGAAGTTGCAAAAGGATTGCAGTTGTCATTATGACTACCTAGCTAAATCAAATGACGGGATAAAGGTCACCTAACCGGAATTTGATTTACCGTTGGATTCTAATATTTAATAAAACTAATTAAAAGGGTATTGTTTATTAAATCTAAAATCGATACTTAAAATGAACCTTGTTGAATTTTGTAGATGGCCGCTAATAACAACAACAACATGCAAAACGCACCACTTAACATGAACAACCTATCGTTACGGTCTCTCCTCGAGAAAGACAAACTCAACCATACCAACTTTATGGATTGGTTCCGCAATCTTCGGATTGTCCTCAAACAAGAGGATAAAGCGTATGTACTTGAGGACCCCATTCCCGATCAACCGGATGAGAATGATGTGGAGGCAATGGCCTCTTACGATAAGTATTGCCACGACTCCCTTCAAGTCTCATGCTTAATGCTTGGGACTATGATACCCGAACTCCAAAAGGATTTCGAGCACCATAGTGCATACGACATGATAACGCAATTGAAGGAGATGTTCCTTCAACAAGCGCGTGTCGAGCGCTTCGAAACGGTTCGGGCGCTACATGCTTGTCGTATGGACGATACCCAATCGGTTTCATCTTATGTACTTAAGATGAAAAGCCTTATCGATCGTGCTAACCGTCTTAACCTAAACATATCTAATGAGTTAGCCACCGATCTTATCCTTAACTCCCTATCAAAAAGGTTTGATCAATTTGTAATTAATTACAATATGAATGGGATGGATAAGAGCATAGGTGAGCTTCACGGTATGCTTAGAACGGCGGAAACTAGCATGGGTAAAAGGGCTTTACCCGTGTTAGCAATCGATCAAGGTGGATCCAAAGGTAACACCTCTAAGCCTAAGGTGGCTAAGAGAAAAGGACCCACCCATCAAGGCAAAGGGAAGGGGAAGATGGTTACCCCAACTATCAACAAGGCTAAGAAGCAAAAGGTAGCCGAGAAGGCAAACCCCAAGGAAGACCCATGTTTCGGTTGCGGTGAGATGGGTCATTGGAAACGAAACTGTCCGGTCTACCTTAAGGAGTTGAAGGAGTAGAGGGATGCAGGGCAAACCTCAGGTAATATATATATGGTATATATAGAGCTTAGTATTACTTCTTCTAATACATGGGTATTAGACACTGGATGTGGAACTCATATTTGCAATTCTTTGCAGGGGTTCAAAAGAAGTGATCATAAGGCGGGAACATCAAGTCTCTATATGGGCAATGGTGCAAAGGTGCATGTTAAAGCTCAAGGAGATTTTATTTTGAAGCTTCCAAGCGGATTGGAACTTATTTTAGAAAATGTTTTGTATGCTCCGGATTTGTGTAGAAACATTATTTCTATTTCTCGCTTAAAACAATGTGGTTACGTTGTTAATTTTATTGATGATGATATTCATGTTTCTAAAGATAATGTATTCTATTTCAAGGCTTCGCCTTCAAATGGAATTTATGAATTGGTTCATGATGACGCATCATCGAGCTCTATATACCATACTAGCACCAAGAAACTCAAAAGGGATTTGAGTGATTCCTATTTATGGCATTGTCGCCTTGGTCACATAAACAAGAACCGAATGCATACACTTCAAAAGAATGGACTTTTGAAATCAAATGAAATGGATTCGTTTGATGTATGTGAATCTTGTTTGCAAGGCAAGATGACTAAAGCACCTTTCAAAGGGACTTATGAAAGGGCTAAAGATTTATTGGGATTAATACATTCGGATGTATGTGGACCCTTTAAACCCATGACTAGGAATGGTGAAAGATACTTTGTTACTTTCATTGATGACTTTAGTCGTTTCGAATATGTCTACTTATTAAGACACAAGGACGAAACGTTTGAAGCATTCAAAGAATATCAAAACGAAGTACAAAATCAACTCAATAGGACAATTAAGGTACTTCGTACCGATAGAGGAGGTGAATACCTAAGCGATGCCTTCCAAGATCATCTTAGGAGTTGTGGGATTATCTCACAACTTACTCCACCCGGAACACCCCAACTTAATGGAGTTTCCGAAAGGAGGAACCGAACCCTAATGGATATGGTTCGATCTATGATGGCAAGAAGCTCGTTACCTCTATCATTTTGGGGTTATTGTCTAAGCTCCGCGGCTCGTATTTTAAATATGGCCCCAACCAAGAAAGTGGAACGAACTCCTCATGATATGTGGTTTGGAAAACCATCTTCTCTTTCATACTTAAAAGTATGGGGATGTGAAGCTTATCCTAAGCGTTATGTAGCTAATAAGCTACATGCTCGATCCACAAAGTGTATCTTCATAGGATATCCCAAAGATGATATGGGATGTTACTTCTATGATCCATCCGAGCAAACGGTATGTGTTGCTCGAAAAGCGGAATTCCTTGAAACCAAATTCCTTATGGAAGGTGATAGTGAAAGGAAGATAGATCTTGTAGAGGTACAAGATCAAGCCGATGATACACAATTGGTTGGCACTAGTACTCAACATGAGGATGTTGAAAATGATCAAGTGGATGATCAAGGTACACAAAACGTTCGAAGATCGAGTAGGATTAGTAATCCTCCCGAGAGATATGGGTTTCTCGTGGATGGTTGCTATACGGTTGATTTGGATGAACCGACAAACTACAAAGATGCTTTATCAAGGATTGATAAAGATAAATGGCAGGAAGCCATGAACGCCGAGATGCAATCCATGTATGAAAACCAAGTTTGGGAACTTGTTGTGCAACCTCCTAGCTCTAAGCTAGTTGATTGCAAATGGCTTTTCAAGAAGAAAACCGACATACATGGAAACTTGGATACATACAAAGCTAGACTTGTAGCAAAAGGTTTCACTCAAACTCAAGGTGTTGACTATGATGAAACTTTCTCGCCAGTGGCAATGCTAAAGTCTATTAGGATATTATTTGCCATTGCTACTCACTATGACTATGAAATATGGCAAACGGATGTCAAAACCGTTTTCCTAAATGGATATCTTGAGGAAGATGTCTATATGGTACAGCCCGAAGGTTTTGTTGATCCGAAAAATCCTAAAAAGGTATGCAAGTTAAAGAAATCAATCTACGGATTGAAACAAGCATCTAGAATATGGAATCATCGTTTTAATGAAGAGGCAAAGAAGTTTGGCTTCATTAAAAATGGTGATGAAGCTTGTGTATACAAGAAGGCTAGTGGGAGCTCTATAATGTTCCTTGTGCTATATGTGGATGATATATTATTGTTTGGGAATGATATTACCACAATGCAAGAAGTCAAAACTTGGCTAAAGAGTTGCTTCTCCATTAAGGATCTTGGAGAAGCACAATACATATTGGGGATTGGGATCTATAGGAATAGATCCAAGAGATTGATAGGTTTAAGTCAAAGTACATACATTGATAAAATCTTGAAAAGGTTCAAGATGGAATACTCCAAGAAAGGTTTGGTACCTATTCAAAAGGGAACCGTTCTCAGTTCATCTCAGTGTCCTACCACGAAAGATGAACAAGAGAGAATGAAGAAAGTCCCATACGCATCTGCTATTGGGTCTATCATGTATGCAATGATATGTACTAGACCGGATGTGTCATGCGCTTTAAGCTTGACAAGTAGATACCAGAATAACCCAGGAAATAGTCATTGGACTGCGGTTAAATGTATATTGAAATACCTTAGAAGGACTAAGGATATGTTTCTAATATATGGGTCTGGTGAGCAGGAACTCGCTGTAAAAGGTTACGTGGACGCGAGTTTCCAAACTGATCGAGATGACTCTCGATCACAATCCGGTTATGTCTTCATGTTGAATGGTGGTGCGGTCTCTTGGAAGAGCTCAAAACAGGAAGTTGTTGCATTATCCACTACAGAGTCGGAGTACATTGCCGCCTCATTGGCAGCCCAGGAAGCTGCATGGATGAAGAAATTCATCGACGACTTAGGAGTGGTCCCTTCCATTCAGGACCCTCTTGAGATCTTTTGTGACAACGAGGGTGCGATTGCTCAAATCAAGGAACCTCGTGCTCATCAAAAGACTCGTCACATTGAGCGGAGATTCAACTACATTAGGGATGAGGTTGAAAAGGGAAAGATATGTATTCACAAAGTTCACACAGATCATAATGTTGCGGATCCACTCACGAAGCTTTTACATGGGCCAAAACATGAGGGACATGTTTGTGCATTAGGGCTTCGATATTCTAGTGATTGGAATTGATCTATTTTATGTATTGTATCGGAACGAATTAGTTCAAACTCATTAATATAATTATGGTATTAATTTAATTATGAGTCATGTTCCAATTTTGCATATTTTATCCATGAATAAACTATTATTCTAAATTCCGTAGTTGATCACATTTGTGGGAACAAGTGTGAGGTCTAGACTATTATGAACTTGGATTGGTTAACATTCAAATGGTGAATGTGGGGCAAGGTTGCAACCAAGGTTCATAGATATTTGTGGGATACAAATATTGGAAGACCCGCTCTCAAGATTTACTATATGGAGCCTTTGTGGTTGATCACATGTAATCTTGAGTAAAGGAGAATATCATTATATCCTCTGACCTGAGACACATATTGGGTTCGGATATTCACCGAATATTGTGCCTTGATTCTTTCCTTCGCTATTCTGAGATATGGTAGTACATAAGGGACGCTTCAGGTATGGTACGAAGTGTAGTGTCTAGGACGTATGTAGTCAAGATGGAATTTGTCCCTCTTATTCATTGAGAGTCGGATGTCTAAGGCCTGACAAAGTTAAATCGATAAGAGACTAATCATTCTATGTCTCTTAGATTTAACATGACATCTAGGACAAAAGGATATATTGAAAGATTCACCTAAATCATATTCGAGATGGGAACTCGAAAGGGATGATGTTATTGAATGGCACTAAGTCATAACATATTAGGGGTGATGGACGGTCGTTAGGTGGTATCCATCACTTGCATTAATTTCCTATGTTTCTCGTGAAAGTGGGAGATTGAAGGTATTTCATATGCCCGAGAGACATACTAAACTAATGTGGCTAACATGTTATGATCCAAGTCGGGTCATACCCAATAACAAGCCATCAACACCTTTTATGTATTTATTTTAACGATTGGATCTTTAAAATTAATACTCGACACTTGAACTTTAGAAATTGGTTTTCTAAAGATAAAATTGCTTGAAATAATTATTTGGATAATTATATCTATAAGTTTAATTCTTTATGTGATTAAACTTCATGTGTGTAACACATTTTATAAAAAGGTTTATAAAATAAAGTGGAAGTAGCATGTAACTTGCAAGTTTAAAAAAAATAAAAGAAAAGGAGGCAAGGGGTGGAGGTGGCGGTTTTGGAGTCCCAAGACACTCCACCCCATACTTGCTTGGTTAATTAAAGTCTACACTCCACATGCATGCTTCTCTCTTCAACCAACACATTATTACTAGCAATTTGAAAAAGCAAAAAAAAACTCTCTCCCTAATTCTCTCTTGGCCGAAATTTTGGAGAAGAAGAAGAGGGTTCTTCACTTGGTTTTACTTGCCATTTGTGTCTAAAATCCTAACCTATTTGGTGGTGTTGATAAGAGCTTGTGGGTATCAAAGGCTTGAGGCTTCAAGTTAGAGGCTTTCTTCATCTATATCATCATCTTCATCTTCTTTCTTCAACCTCCATTTTAGGAGAAGGTATAAACCCTAACTAGTTTCTTATTTACATTTTAGTATATTTTCAAGACTAGATCTTTTAATGGAATACTAGCAAAAGGTTTAAATACACATGCAAACTTGAAAATTGCTTCCGCTTGCTATACATATATACATGAATATATATACATACAAAATGGGTTTTGTGACTTTGTTTACATGTGGTATTCCATCATATATATATATATATATATATATATATATATATATATATATATATATATATATATATATATATATATATACATATATATATATATATATACATATATATATATATATATATACATATATATATATATATATATATATATATATATATATATATATATATATATATATATATATATATATATATATATATATATATGTATGTATGTATGTATATTGTTAATAAGCTATAGTAACAAACAATTTTAACATGCAAACAACACATGGCAAGATACAAGTTTTACTTCTATTTTGTGCAAACTAATAAAACCATATATATATATATATATATATATATATATATATATACATATATACATATATACATATATACATATATACATATATATATATATACATATATACATACATTGCTCTTGATTCAATAGTGATTCAAGTAACTAGCAAAGCATCACACCATCTTTCTTAAATTTAATTGCACAATATAATAATAGATATAAATAATAAAATTAAGGTTTGTTGGGTTCGGTTGTCAACAGAGAAAAGAAAGAAAGAAAGAAAGAAAGAAAGAAAGAAAGAAAGAAACAAGATAAAAGCTAAGTGGTGTGTTTGATAAGCATGTATGCATTAGTATATGTGTGTGTGTGTATATATATATATATATATATATATATATATATATATATATAAACAATATAAATTATATATATGCATACATTGCTCTTGATTCAATAGTGATTCAAGTAACTAGCAATACATCACACCATCTTTCTTAAATTTAATTGTACAATATAATAATAGATATAAATATTAAAATTAAGGTTTGTTGGGTTCGGTTGTCAACAGAGAAAAGAAAGAAAGAAAGAAAGAAAGAAAGAAAGAAAGAAAGAAAGAAAGAAAGAAAGAAGATAAAAGCTAAGTGGTATGTTTGATAAGCATGTATGCATTAGTATATGTGTGTGTGTTCAAACATAGAAAAGAAACAAGTGTGGTGGTCCCATGTTTAATTTATAAAAAAAAAATCAAGGAGTAAACAAGTGTACACCATGGACCACGTGTATACTTCCATGAAAGTCCACCACCACATTTAGTAAACAAGTGTACACCATGGATCACGTGTATACTTCCATGAAAGTCCACCACCACATTTAAATATATATAGGCACAAGTATTTTATCAGTTATCTGGAACACTACGCACCTCATTAAACAGTCCTAACGAGGTCTAATTTAAATAAACAAATATTTTTCGTGACCGTCGTCACAAAAGGAATCTAACAATATTTTCAAATAATTATAAACATGTAATTAAAAATACAGCATATAATATCACAAATAAAATCGTAAGGGCAAAAAGGTAAGCTTACGTCTAGACCCGGATTTTTCTGTTACAAATCTACTCCCCTTAAAGAGATTCCGTCCTCGGAATCTAGTCAAGGTCAAACAGGTGAAGGTAACGAGTCTTCATCAACTCTTCGGTCTCCCAAGTTAGATTGGCACCCAAGCTGTGCTTCCATTCTATCAACACCATGGGTATCTGTCTCTTCCTTAACTTGGTCACGTTTCTGTCTACAACCCTAATCGGTTCTTTAACCAACTTCTTACTCATATCTACCTTCAAGTCCTTCAATGGTAGAATCTGATTTCATCCTCAACCTTTAACTTACGCAAATAAAATACATTGAAGGTATTATGAATACTGGCTAATTCTGGCGGAAGATTAAGTACAACGGTCTGGTCATTCAGAATTTCACTAATATGAAACAGCCCAATATACCTCGAAGCTAGTTTACCAAATCAAATAACCCCCTTCCACGGTGAAACTTTTAGGTATACACGCTCACCCACACCAAAAGTTACCGGACATCTATGCGGATCAGCATACATTTTCTGTCTGTCTCTAGCCGCTTTTAACTTTTTACGAGTGATAGCAACTTTCTCAGTTGTCATCTGAACAATTTTGAGACCCGCAATCTGTTTCTCCCCAGCTTCTAACCAAAAATTCGGAGTTCTACAATGACGGTAGTATAACATTTCATAAGGTGGCATCCCTATACTTGAATGATATGAATTGTTATATGCGAATACAACTAACGGCAGATGTGAATCCCACAAACCACCGTATTCTAATACACAAGCTCTCAGCATATCCTCTAGAGTTTGTATTGTTCTCTCCCTCTGACCGTCTGTTTGAGAGTGATATGTTGTACTCAAATTTACATGCGTACCTAAATTTTGTTGTAGACTGTTCCAAAAATTTGACACGAATCTAGAATCTCTGTCTGACACAATCGATAACGGCACACCATGTCTGCTAACTATTTCTTTCACATACAACTCGGCGGGTTCACTTAAGGATGCCTTTCACAAGTAGCAAGAAAATGAGCACTCTTGGTCAAACGATCAACTATTACCCAAATCATATCATGATATCTCTGAGTTCGAGGTAATTTGGTCACAAAGTCCATTGTTATGTGCTCCCATTTCCACTCTGGAATCTTTAACTGACTCAAAGACCCATATGGTTCCTGATGTTTAGCTTTAACTTGTGCACAAATATGGCATTTTTCCACGAAATGTGCGATATCTGTCTTCATTGTCGGCCACCAATAAATCGATTTCAAATCATGATTCATTTTAGTACTACCCGGATGCACAGTCAATTGAGATTTATGAGCTTCAGTTAAGATTAAATCTCTTAATCCTCCTAACATAGGCACCCAGATTCTGTTAATAGAGGTCTTAAGTTCACGAGAATCCTCAAATAGAACAAACTTTCGTTTAGTCATCAGTTCAGATTTAAGGTGTTCATCTTTCAAGCCATCAGATTGAACGGTTTTCAAACGGTCTATCAAATCTGAAGTTATCACTAAACGAAAAAATTTCACATTGTGAGTAGACTTCTTACGACTCAACGCATCCGCAACCACATTTTCCTTACCGGGATGGTATTTAATTTCACAGTCATAGTCTTTAATTAGTTCTTGCCACCATCTTTGATGCATATTCAGTTCCTTTCTGAGATAAAATGTATTGCAAACTCTTATGATTGGTACATATCACACAGTGTGTTCCGTACAAATAGTGTCTCCACATCTTTAAGGCGAACACAACTGCGGCCATCTCTAGATCATGCACGGGGTAATTTCTCTCATGAGGCATAGATAATAACCCTATCTCTCTTCATTAAAACATAACCAAGTCCGGCTAATGACGCATCACAATAAACCACGAAGTCGTCTAAACCTTTAGGTAACGCTAACACTGGAGCCTGACACAGTAGGTGTTTCAATGTCTGAAATGCCTTTTCCTGATCATCACTCCATCGAAAGGCTACGTCTTTTCGAGTCAATTTGGTCAACGGACATGCAATTTTCGAAAAATCCTTGATAAAACTGCGGTAATAACCGACCAAACCCGGAAAACTCTTGATCTCGGTAGGAGTTTCTGGCGAACTCCAATTCATTACTGCTTCAATCTTTGACAGATCTACCTTGATACCCTCAACACAGATAACATGACCCAGAAATTGGACCTCTCGTAGCCAAAACTCACACTTGGAAAACTCGGCATACAATTTTTGACGCTTCAGTAATTCTTAAACCTGTCGTAAATGTTCCTCATGCTCGGCCTCTGTCTTAGAATATATCAGAATATTGTCAATGAATACGATTACAATCTTATCAAGAAACTGACGACACACTCGATTCATCAAATCCATGAAGACTGCCGTTGCATTCGTCAATCTAAACGGCATTACAAGAAACTCGTAATGACCATACCTAGTTCTGAACGTTGTCTTATGGATATCTGATTCCGCGACACTAACCTGATGATACCCAGAACGTAAATCAAACTTGGAGAAATATGAAGCTCCCTGCAACTGATAAAACAGATCATCGATTTTGGGTAACGGGTATTTATTCTTTACAGTTATCGTATTTAATTCTCGGTAGTCGATACACATACGCATTGTACCATCTTTTTTTTAAAAAAAATACCGGGGCACCCCACGGAGAAGAGCTCGGTAGAATAAATCCACGGTCTAACAGTTCCTGGATCTGAGACATCATCTCTCGGATCTCGGATGGAGCTAAACGATACGGGGCCTTTACAACTTGAGTAGTTCCTGGAACTAATGCAATCTTATATTCGACCTCTCTTGTTGGCGGTAACCCTGACAACTCAGTCGGAAACACTTCTGGCAATTTTAAAACTATTGGAATATCGACTATAGTTTCCTTTTCTTTCTTCGCATCAATCTCATATGCAAGAAATGATTCACAGCCATTGATTAATGACATCTTCGCCTTCATCATTGAAATTAATGGAAAACCAAACCCAACTTGTTCCCCTCGGGCCACGACACGAGTACCGTCCGTCAAACGAAAGGTTATGATTTTCCTATCACACTTAATACTAGAACTATGTGGGCTCAGTCAGTCCATTCCTAACACTATGTCAAAGCTAGGAATAGGCAATACTAAGCAAGTCACAGGAAAAAGTCTACTGTCAATCTCTATGCTCGCTCAAGTCACAGATGTTGTGACTGGAACTGTCTTACCATCAGCTACCTCTACCTTTAAAGGCTTGATCAACACAGTAACATGCAACTTAAGCTTAGCACAGAAATCTAACGACATAAAAGTCCTATTTGCACCAGAATCAAATAATACACGAGCAGGTATTGAGTTGATTAGGAACATACCAGTGATCACGTCGTCAGTTGTAGTAGTCATCTCAACTGACATCTGAAAAGCTCTGGCCTATGCTGTTGGAGGGTTCTTCCTCTTTTGCCCGTTCGAGGCAGTAGACCCTCCGACTGATGCAGAACGCACCCCTAACCCTGCCTCGGAACTCACACTTTTTGAAGATAGACAGTTAACTGAACGGTGACCTATCAGATGACAATTCCAACATACATTTGCCGGGAATGTACATGCTTGGGTGTTAGGAAGTTATCCCACATCGGTCATTGACAAAAACAAATGTATGCATATAAGTCCAAGGGGAAGTCCCTCTATCACCAATTGATTTTAGAAAATGATGGACTCTTGAACTTATATTTTGTACATGTTGATGAGCTATACGATTTATCAATTCTGTCATGGTATCAGAGCTTAGGTGAGCGGTTTTACAAAGAGATCGAGTCATGCTGCTATGTGTGTACTGACATCTTTACAGCGAGTCTGAGTCAGGCCCCCATGTGTGTGCCGCCGTAGCTACAACCGTTCCACGCCTCGATGTGAGGGGGCGTGTTGGGAAGTTATCCCACATCGATCATGGACAAAAACAAATGTATGCATATAAGTCTAAGGGGAAGTGCCTCTATCACCAATTGGTTTTAGAAAAGGATGGACTCTTGAACTTATATGTTGTACAAGTTGTTGAGCTATAGGATTTATCAATTCGGTCATTGAGGCTCATGCCCTACAATACCACATCTTAAATATCTTCTCGTCGCCTCTGAGAACGGACCACCATGTGAAGACTTACAAACTTGACACCACTCTTTCTTACCTGATCCAGAAACCGACCGGCTCTAATTATTCTTACCCTTCTGTCTATCCCCAAACGATTTCTTTGATTTTGAAATTGACTGACTGGTATCCTGAATTTCTTGGGACATGACATTCCCCACTACCATATTCCTCGCAGCCTTAACATTTCTTTCAACCATCTTGACCATAACAAAAGCCTGAGACAATGACGTTGTTGTTCTCACTGAGGTTCTGTACTATGGTAAAATTATATTAACAAAATGCTGAATTCTCGATGGTTCGTCTGGTACCCACTGTTGTACAAATCGCAACTTATCCATGTATTGCACAATTACCTCGTCAATCGTCACTTTAGGTGTCATCTTCATCTCTAAAAATTCCATCTTGATACGATTCATATCAAAGGGTTTACAGGATTGCTCACAAATCTTTCTATAGAATTGTTCCCATGTGACTTGACTCACTTGCTCCTTCAGAATACTAGAGATAAGAGTATCCCACCAAATCATAGCCCTATCTTTCAATGATAGGTCAGATCATGTTGAGATTAGAAGAAAAGACAAGTTAGAATGAGATTCGGTAAGTGTAAAGGAGACTCGGTATGAGAGAGAATCACTAAGATTTACATTCCACAGCTTCTAGAACTCAGTTACAATGCAATGGCTATCTAATTAGGACTACTTAGGTTCCTTTTATAGCCCTCTTCTAAGGAACCATCATTTAAGCTTATTTCACATTAACACTATACAACTTCGGGGTCCTAACAATCTCCCCCTTCGTGTTAAATGTGAACTTTACAATATAATCCTATTTAAAACAACTAAAGGAACTTTGTTCCTCTGAAGTGAACTTTGGATTTGAATCCCTTGAGATTCTCATATCTTTGTATGTTCACTCTTGTCTTTAGACGACTTTTCAATCTTGTGAGAATGTATTTAACAGTCTCATTATCTTCAGTTGAATAGCAGTTATTGATCAATCTCCATCTCAAATATTTGAAAGCATACATCAACGTCCCGTCTGAGTATCTTCTGAAATCTGAGATTCTGATGAAGATCTTTGTATAACGAGAATTGACAAATGTAAATCCATATGGACAGTCACTCACTTCAAGTAAGGACATATATCTTAGCTCTTCGATTACTTGATTTGGCAGTTTGATTCCGAGCTTTTTGTGTCCAGATTCTAACCCCATCTAAAAATCGTGAACAAACATCCATCTCATCGAGTCGAGAATAAATCTGTAGACTGCTTTCATTGCAGTAGTATGATAAATTGTTGCAGATTCATTCAAGTCAGTCAAGTAATTGCAGATGAAAATAATGTCGCCCATCTTCAGTTTATCAAAATCTGCTTCAGAGAACTGATAATCCTCATCATCCATTCTTGTTACCTGAAACACTGGCATCTTCACTCCATCCTTATCAATCATCAAAACCTTATTTATGCATTTGATCTCTGAATTCCGCTGCTCTTGAAGTTTTTCTTCATTCTTCAATTTAAATTTGTTGCGAACACTCAGCTAAGCTTTGAGATATTCCAGATTCTTATGATATTTCCATGCACCCAGAACACTCATTGATGCAGAAAGGACGAGATCAGAATCACCATAGATTCTATACACTTGTTGTTCAATGAATGGTGAACGAAGAATCATCTTCTCTTCTTCCTCACTTAGTTAGAAATCAGCATCATGCTCAAGAACAATCTCTGCAATTTGAAATGGAACATTCAGATTAGGAGGATTCGTAGTATCTTCCTTGTCGTTAGAGAAAATCTCCTTTTCAAAGTGTATCCCAAATTCATCAGTTGGAGATGGCAAGTTAACAAATTGATGATCATCGAATTCATTGGCGACACTCGACGACCCCTTCAAAATATCTTCAATATTATCAAAGTTTTGATTATCCTCATGAGCTGACTTATTCTCTACTTGATCAGCTGAATCCAAATCATAAGCATCCCTGAGTCACCATCTCTCTGACCTTCCGATTCATCTAGAAAACTTTCACACCGGATTTCTTCAATTTCATCACTTTCAGAATCAGATATATCAACAACATCTTGATCCTTATGTTAACTAGATGCACCAGTTTTATAAGTTGATCTTTGAAAACCACTGGACTGTGACGACCCGGAAATTTCCGACCAAATTTAAACTTAATCTTTATATGGTTTCGACACGATAAGCAAAGTCTGTAACGTTGAGTCTCAAATTTGGAACTATTTTCGTACATTCATTTGACCTCAACCAGTTTCGACGGTTCACGAACATTAGATGTGTATATATAAGTAATTAGATATAATTTCTATACATAATTATTATATGTATATTGTAATAAGTTATAAGTATAATAGGTAGAAATTTATAATATTTACTTATTTGTAAATAAATACAAGTTAAAATATATATGTTATAATAGTATTACTTTCATTCTTTAAATGAATATTAATATCAGGATTAATAATATTAGGATACAAATATGATATTGATGTGTATAAGTTGTTATATTATTATTATTATTATTATTATTATTATTATAACTAATAAGATTATTATTTTCATTATTATTATTATTATTATTATCATTATTAATAATTAAATTTAGTAAAATTATCATTATTGTTGGAATTAATATTATGATATTATTTCTTACCATTACTTGTCACTTTATCAATAATATTATTAATAATATTATTATTAATTGTATTACTAATAATATTAATAGATTTATACTTGTTAATTATTATAACCTAAAATTAATTATAATATACAAATAATATATAAATAAGATATATATCTATATACTGATATATATATATATATATATATATATATATATATATATATATATATATATATATATATATATATATATATATATATATATCCAAATACGTATTTGTAATCTGTAGTATATATTTACATACAAATACATATTATATACATAAATATATAGGAATCAAATCCAAAATTATATATCATTTTCAAACTGTAGATAAATTGTTCCTGCATCTTAATTCGTACAAATCAGTAGGATGAATCCAAAAATCTGTTATGCTTCACCATCGAAACTGCTGTAGATTTTGTTTTCTGTCTGATTTTGATACATGTCCACTTCAATCAACCAAAAGAATCAAAGATTATCACATATCGTAACAAAATCCATTACACATCATTATCTACTTTTTATATTATTCTTATCTTTTGTTTCTATCTTTTGGCCTCGAATATTTCTTTCGACACCATCAATCCTACAAAACAAAATGTGATCAATTATTGATACGAGATTACACATTATATACACAAATAATTACATACACAAAGAACAGAGAGGTAGAGAGAGTTATAGAAATTACAATTACTATCACCATCAAACCATTATTGTTTCTGTTATTATTAGATGAAAGTCACATTCCATTTGCAAACCATCATCTACGCCACGTCCATCAAACACTTTCACCATCATAAACCATGAAACCCATCAACCAAGAACACACTCACTATAGTTTTCTCTATTCCGTTTGATACCCAATTAACCACCATGATCATCAAAACCTCCATTACCCGTACGCCCACATTTTTCCTTCGGTTACTAATCCGACAACACAAGAACCCATCGACACACACAATCCCACTTCAATAACCCTAACACACCCTTTTCAATCTTGAAACTGCCACCATTTATTTATTTTAATTTCTCTTTTCTTCCTTTTTGTTACTTCAGCTTGAATCAAACAAAACCACACGCTATATTTTCTTTTTGTGTGCTTCTATTTCAGTCAAAAGAGATGAAAATATTTATATTAAAGATGATGGATCACACTTTAAATATATATAGCAATTTGAGTATTGGATTCCAAAGCATTGGCGTAACTTAATTATGCAAGTGGGACAACCAAATACTACTCTTTCTCTTATCTCATGTGCAAAATACCAAATTCTTATTCAAGCCACCATATCTTATTCTTTTTATGGTAGCCGACAATGGGTAAAGTGTTTCATTACATTATTAAAGAAGACTTTTGTTGTTGCTTTCATGGTAAACCGAACCCCACTAGTTTGTTGTTAAAAAGATAAAGTCACCGAAATCTCTTTATGTTATTGAATAAACTAACTTGGCTGTATTATTGATGGGACCAAATTACTAGTTTTGTTGAGCCACTTTCCTTTTCTTTTTGGTCGACTTTCACTAAACAAAACAACCTCCACTTGCTAGCTCATCAATATGGTGGACCATGATTATCTCCTTCTTGTATACGTGCCAAACCACACATCTGTTGTGCAACCTACAAAGAAATTTAATATGGGATGAAACCAGGCCGCAGACCTTCAACATCTGTGACAGGCTTAACAATATTGCTTCTGCTTGGGCCGTAAGTTCGTGTTAATGGGCCAGGATCATCTTTTAGGCCTAATTTGAGGATGGCCATGATAACAGGAGGACGAGGGTTATGGTGATATATGAGAATTGGTGATCATGTTAAGCGAATAATGATGATATGCGGATGATAACGATATCGATGTTGAATTGAATACGTGATGTTGTGATTTTATGTGATAAAGAGTTTATGATTAGATAATGAGGATGATAAACGTTAATAGTGACCGAGAAAGAAGGTGTAGACCCGCTATTTTTTTTTCTTCTTGTTCCTGCTACGGTTCCTTGTGTTTTTCTGTTTCAAGCGAGCAGCAATTAAAACCAACAACAACCTTAAAATTTTTAAGTGGACTTAGGATTTTTAAATAGTTGGGCTAAGAACATTTACAACCTCTGTTGGGCCGTGACAATTAATGTTGGGCTAAGAACATTTAAACCTTCTGTTTGGCCAAGACCCAATTACTATTTTCGGTTGGGCCACTTTTTTGTTGCATTTTCGGTAAACCACAAACTAAGATGTATGGTGAAGTGATGATATAAAATACAAGGAGTACGTGTGATGTTGAAAAGGTGATAGAGAAGATTATGATGTTAAGAATGAGTCAATGATGTTGAGATGATAATGAAATTGATGTCGATTGAATTCGATAATAATATTAGTTGATGGAGATGATGTTAAGTTAAGATATGAAGTAATAGCGGAACGGTAAGGATGGTTGTTGTGTTAGCGGGAGATCGCGGATTCGAGTCCTGGCAGAGACACTTTTATTTTTTGGAGCTTATACTATTAAGGTAGTAATTTATTTTTATTATTATTTTCATTAATGGTATTATTAGTAAAAGTATTATAATTATTATTAATATCATTAAACTTATTATTATCACGAGTATTATTAATATCATTATTATTATTAACATTATAATTATTATTACTATTTTATTAGTTTTATTATTAGTGTATCATTTTTATTATTAAAACTAACATATAACATTAATATTAAAGTTATTATCCTTATTAAAACTATCATTTTTAAAATTAACATTTTTATTATTACTATTATTACTATCACTATTATCATTATCCTTAAGCTAGTATTACTTCAAATTATTAATTTTGCAAACGAAAGATTTATATAAAAATATATGAAGCATACTAATATTACATAAAATTTTGTTTTAACTAATATTATTGAGGTAACATTAATTAAATATCAAATAAGTATCATAACGTCTTATAAGTATTAATAAAATTATATATAATAATAATATTAATCTTAATACATAACAAAATATATATAAACTTAGTTGATTTATAATGTGTTAATATATATACATGATATAGGTTCGTGAATCGAAGGTCAACCTTGCATTGTTCAGTTTCACCGTATGCATATTTTTACTACAAAAATACGTATTGTGAGTACATTTGATTCCGTTTTACTCTTTACATTTTTGGGACTGAGAATACATGCACTGTTTTTATAACTGCTTTATTAAATGCCTTTGAATTATATTTTGAACTGCGAATACATGAAATGCTTTTATAAATGTTTGACGAGATAGACACAAGCAAAACATTCCTCGAATGAATTATTATGCAGACAGAAGTTCTACAAATTATTATTGAATTATGTAGACATGATAATTGCCACCATTGAATTATGTGGATATGATAATTGCCACCATTGAATTATGTGGACATGATAATTGCCACCATTGAATTATGTGAACATGATAATTGCCACCAATTAAAGTGAATGTTATGTATCGAGAGAATGATTTTATACACAGGTTATATGTATGTTATTTTTGTGCACGAGATATGTGTACGGTTACTAAGATTTATGAAAAATGATTTCGTACACGAGAAAGGTGTACTGTATTTAAAAGATATCGCATGTACATTACAGGTGGGTATAGGATTCGGGCCCATTTGTACCATGCAGCATTTAAATCTTGTGGTCTATCAAAAGTACTGAATTTTATTGTTACGATAAACCTATGAACTCACCAACCTTTTGGTTGACACTTTAAATCATGTTTATTCTCAGGTATGAAAGAAACCTTCCGCTGTGCATTTTCTCATTTTAGAGATATTACTTGGAGTCATTCATAGCATATAGACGTCAGTTCATCGCGATGGTACCATATGTTGAAGTGTTCGTTTAGGAAAATTTTGGACGGGGTATGACATGTGGTATCAGAGCGGTGGTCTTAGCGAACCAGGTCATGCATTAGTGTGTCTAACAGGTAGTTGTTAGGATGCACTAGTGAGTCTGGACTTCGACCTAGTAGTTGTTAGGATGCATTAATAAGTCTAGACTTGAACCTGGTCTGCATGTTAAAAAGTTTTGCTTATCATTCTTGTCGAAAACTATCTATCTATCATTGCTAGTCTCGACACGTCTTATTGCAATTATTGAATAGACTGTGTACAGACAAATTCATATCCCATCACATTAAACTTTGTCTGACACGTTTCCTAAATTCCCTCCGTAAACTACAGGATCTTCTGTACTATATACAGGTATTCTATGTAATTAGAATATCATCCGATATCCGAAAATCATTTCATATCGAAAATCCTTTATTTAACCATGCAAGATGAATTCTACAACCAGTTCAAGTTCCTCGGATTCCGACATGGATTTCCACTCTAGTTCCGAAAGCAGTGTAACCGGAATGGATCAACTAATCAGCCATCATCAATTCTGGATGTATTGGGGATGAGTTCGTAGTCGACTTAATCAATGAAGACGAGAATAAGTCGATCCTTTCCACCAACCGAATTCACCTCTTGACAAAGAACCTGAAGCACTTACCGGCGAACCTGTTCGTAATACCATTTTCTCTCTCATTTTCCAGAATATCTCGCCACGATTATATACTATCTCAAATTCTAAATCTTATTCATCCGCTCGTTCGAACCGACAATCATCCTGAGGTAATGGAAGAAATCAACGAACTTCGCGCTCGAGTAATCAATTTGGAGTATATGGTGCAAAACTTACCCGCTTCAGCAACATCAACAGTACCATCACCACCAACAACAGCAATATCCGCATCCCATACCTCAACATTACAATCTGTAGCTTAAACATCAACATCATACGCACCATAGATACCAAGGAGTACCAACAACAATGAACGATGAAGTATTGATCCATAACTTCATTGAAGAAATATTCTGAGAAGAATATGTGATTCCTAATAGTTTTAGAGATTACTTATTCTAGCTCAAACCGAAAATCATATGGGTTTAATATCATATTAACTCATTAAATCTATGATTACATCTGAAGAAAATATATATGTATATATGTTTTCATAAAGATTGTAATTAAAAATTCTTTTGTACAAACTGATAATGGTGAAAATATTTTAATGGGTAGGTAATACCCGAGGAATATTTAGTTTCACATTAATAAGTTACATTGTACATTCTTCGAATCTGATTCAACAGTCATTTACTATCCTACTTACATCCACAGATATACGAATCCGTTCACCACAGAATAACCATTTTTATTCGATTTCATATTTGGATTTTGACTTATCAGAATCCAACAAGTGGCATAATGAAGAAAACATTGGACAATTAAAATGAATTAAAATATTGATTATAACATATGAAACTAAACAATTCTTCAAGTCTGCCACTTGATTTTATCTTAAACCTCAATTGTATCTTGACGATTCCAATCTGCGTTCAAACATTTCATAATTCTTGAAAACACTTCAATCGAGAGGATGAACCAACTGCACTTCATCTACGGAAGGAAAGATTGATGCATATAGTTATGCACCCGAAAACACTCAGAACCTGAGTAAATGTTTAAAACGTATCTTTGCTAACTCTTTAGGAGTTGTTATTACCAAAAATAACTTTACAATCTCTTTTCAAATTAGCCAATTTTGTCATAGCTCCAGCAAGTCAACTTCTACTTTTCATTCGAAACAACCTTATTATAACCTTGATATATACGCGTGCTCTTTTATTGTTATCAGAGAACCTTTTGTATTCCACCACATCACCAGCAGACGTACCAGCAACTTCATTGCTCCTTGGCTTAAATCTCTCCGACAAATCACTATATTTATCTATTGAAGTCTTATTATGAACTCCTCTGTACCTTGTAACGAGAATTGCCATACCAATTACTAGAAATCAGCGTTTAATCATCTAAAAACACAATTCTCTTGAAACCCCTCGGTTTGATAACCAATGATCCAGATCAGTTAAAATTAAAAATGCTGACGAAGCAGCATGTAGTAAATGGTTTTAATGGCCAAAAGTGATGATAAAAGAATGGAGTGTTGGAAACACTCGATAGAAAATTTGATACTGAAAAATGGATTGAGCAAACCATGAAGGAGACCAAGGACAAATACAAGGACCAAACCCTATATTCAAAGAACCCAGATAAATCTGGATCTGACGAAATCTCTAGCGAATATCTTGCTCCTTATTTATTCTAAATTTTTTTTTTGAAAGGATTTTCTTCAACAACATTTGAACTTAGAAATTCCAAAATATCATCATAAATATCTTCGATATTTTTGAGGATATTTTCATAAATATTCTTGTCCGAAATTATCTACTTCTTTGCGCTTTCTGTATTGCATTATATTGGAAACTTCTGTAAAATCTAAGTATAAATTATGAATGAATTCTGGAGAAGTGTTGGGAATTGAAGCATGAGTTAGTATAATATAATGGCGCTTGGCCAACGTGATTATATTACAGTAAGTCATGCTGAATTTCTAATGGAACGTGATGATAGTTCACAGTAGACCATACCCTCATCATGTGCCATGTTACATAACTCTTTCATTCTACTTAACCTCCGAACATATTGAGAAAATATATTCTTAATAGTTCTATAATTTTGTGATTCCTGGTAATCTACAAATCCAATCGTGCTATTACCTTTCATTTCTGCTTGGAAATCTTAATCATGTTTATCCGAACTTTATACCTACAAAACCGAGACGTCTTGATCGGTTTACCTTAAGTCGGGGAGAAAACAGAAGCATGAAGCTTCAAAATAGAAGGAAGCAGAGGAGTTGTGAAAATAATGAAACGTAAGAGATGAATTTATAGTAAAATATCAAGCATAGAAATCAAGGCAGATTACCACATTTAATCAAAGAGGATCTCAAATTCCTTAATTGCTAAAGAATCAAATCTTATATAGATTTCGAAGATTTTCTTCAAATCCATTGAATTCCGGAAATCAACCATGACTACGTCAAAAATTGAGATAAATCTTTATTTCTCATTTCACTATTTTATGTTAGCTTCACCCGTACTCTTCGAGTAATCGAATATTTTATCTATATTACTCAATGGTGATAAAACTATATTTATCAACTCCTATTCATCTGGAAAACATTTTTATTGTTAGCCATAACGACCTCGATCAAATTTCGGGACGAAATTTCTTTAACGGGTAGGTACTGTGACGACCCGGAAATTTCCGACCAAATTTAAACTTAATCTTTATATGGTTTCGACACGATAAGAAAAGTCTGTAATTTTGAGTCTCAAATTTGGAACTATTTTCGTACACTCATTTGACCTCAATCAGTTTCGACGGTTCACGAACATTAGATGTGTATATATAAGTAATTAGATATAATTTCTATACATAATTATTATATGTATATTGGAATAAGTTATAAGTATAATAGGTAGAAATTTATAATATTTACTTATTTGTAAATAAATACAAGTTAAAATATATATGTTATAATATTATTACTTTCATTCTTTAAATGAATATTAATATCAGGATTAATAATATTCGGATACAAATATGATATTGATGTGTATAAGTTGTTATATTATTATTATTATTATAACTAATAAGATTATTATTTTCATTATTATTATTATTATTATCATTATTAATAATTAAATTTAGTAAAATTATCATTATTGTTGGAATTAATATTATGATATTATTTCTTACCATTACTTGTTACTTTATCAATAATATTATTATTAATAATATTATTAATTGTATTACTAATAATATTAATAGATTTATACTTGTTAATTATTATAACCTAAAATTAATTATAATATACAAATAATATATAAACAAGATATATATATATATCCAAATACGTATTTGTAATCAATAGTATATATTTACATACAAATACATATTATATACATAAATATATAGGAATCAAATCCAAAATTATATATCATTTTCAAACTGTAGATAAATTGTTCCTGCATCTTAATTCGTACAAATCAGTAGGATGAATCCAAAAATCTGTTATGCTTCACCATCGAAACTGTTGTGGATTTTGTTTTCTGTCTGATTTTGTTACATGTCCACTTCAATCAACCAAAAGAATCAGAGATTATCACATATCGTAACAAAACCCATTACACATCATTATCTACTTTTTATATTATTCTTATCTTTTGTTTCTATCTTTTGGCCTCGAATATTTCTTTTGACACCATCAATCCTACAAAACAAAATGTGATCAATTATTGATACGAGATCACACACTATATACATAAATAATTACATACACAAAGCACAGAGAGGTAGAGAGAGTTATAGAAATTACAATTACTATCACCATCGAACCATTCTTGTTTCTGTTATTATTAGATGAAAGTCACATTCCATTTGCAAACCATCACCTACGCCACCTTCATCAAACACTTTCACCATCATAAACCATGAAACCCATCATCCAAGAACACACTCACTATAGTTTTCTCTATTCCGTTTGATACCCAATTAACCACCATGATCATCAAAACCTCCATTACCCGAACGCCCACCTTGTTCCTTCGGTTACTAATCCACAAACACAAGAACCCATCGACACACACAATCCCACTTCAATAACCCTAACACACCCTCTTCAATGTTGAAACTGCCACCATTTATTTATTTTAATTTCTCTTTTCTTCCTTTTCGTTACTTCAGCTTGAATCAAACAAAACCACACGCCATATTTTCTTTTTGTGTGCTTCTATCTCAGTCAAAAGAGATGAAAATATTTATATTAAAGATGATGGATCACACTTTAAGTATATATAGCAATTTGAGTATTGGATTCCAAAGCATTGGCGTAACTTAATTATGCAAGTGGGACAACCAAATACTACTCTTTCTCTTATCTCATGTGCAAATACCAAATTCTTATTCAAGCCACCATATCTTATTCTTTTTATGGTAGCCGACAATGGGTAAATTGTTTCATTACATTATTAAAGAAGACTTTTGTTGTTGCTTTCATGGTAAACTGAACCCCACTAGTTCTTTGTTAAAAAGATAAAGTCACCGAAATCTCTTTATGTTATTGAATAAACTAACTTGGCTGTGTTATTGATGGGACCAAATTACTAGTTTTGTTGAGCCACTTTCCTTTTCTTTTTGGTCGACTTTCACTAAACAAAACAACCTCCACTTGCTAGCTCATCAATATGGTGGACCATGATTATCTCCTTCATGTATACGTGCCAAACCACACATCTGTTGTGCAACCTGCAAAGAAATTTAATATGGGATGAAACCAGGCCGCAGACCTTCAACATCTGTGACAGGCTTAACCATATTGCTTCTGCTTGGGCCGTGATTTCGTGTTAATGGGCCAGGATCATCTTTTAGGCCGAATTTAAGGATGGCCATGATAACAGGAGGACGAGGGTTATGGTGATATACGAGAATTGGTGATCATGTTAAGCGAATAATGATGATATGCGGATGATAACGATATCGATGTTGAATTGAATACGTGATGTTGTGATTTTATGTGATAAAGAGTTTATGATTAGATAATGAGGATGATAAACGTTAATAGTGACCGAGAAAGAAGGTGAAGACCCGCTATATTTTTTTCTTCTTGTTCCTGCTACGGTTCCTTGTGTTTTTCTGTTTCAAGCGAGCAGCAATTAAAACCAACAACAACCTTAAAATTTTTAAGTGGACTTAGGATTTTTAAATAGTTGGGCCAAGAACATTTACAACCTCTGTTGGGACGTGACAATTAATGTTGGGCTAAGAACATTTAAACCTTCTGTTGGGCCAAGACCCAATTACTATTTTCGATTAGGCCACTTTTTTGTTGCATTTTCGGTAAACCACAAACTAAGATGTATGGTGAAGTGATGATATAAAATACAAGGAGTACGTGTGATGTTGAAAAGGTGATAGAGAAGATTATGATGTTAAGAATGAGTCAATGATGTTGAGATGATAATGAAATTGATGACGATTGAATTCGATAATAATATTAGTTGATGGAGATGATGTTAAGTTAAGATATGAAGTAATAGTGGAACGGTAAGGATGGTTGTTGTGTTAGCGGGAGATCGCTGGTTCGAGTCCTGGCAGAGTCACTTTTATTTTTTGGAGCTTATACTATTAAGGTAGTAATTTATTTTTATTATTATTTTCATTAATGGTATTATTAGTAAAAGTATTATTATTATTATTAATATCATTAAACTTATTATTATCACGAGTATTATTAATATCATTATTATTATTAACATTATAATTATTATTACTATTTTATTAGTTTTATTATTAGTGTATCATTTTTATTATTAAAACTAACATATAACATTAATATTAAAGTTATTATCCTTATTAAAACTATCATTTTTAAAATTAACATTTTTATTATTACTATTATTACTATCACTATTATCATTATCCTTAAGCTAGTATTACTTCAAATTATTAATTTTGCAAACGAAAGATTTATATAAAAATATATGAAGCATACTAATATTACATAAAATTTTGTTTTAACTAATATTATTGAGGTAACATTAATTAAATATCAAATAAGTATCATAACGTCTTATAAGTATTAATAAAATTATATATAATAATAATATTAATCTTAATACATAACAAAATATATATAAACTTAGTTGATTTATAATGTGTTAATATATATATATATATATATATATATATATATATATATATATATATATATATATATATATATATATATATATATATATATATGATATAGGTTTGTGAATCTAAGGTCACCCTTGCATTGTTCAGTTTCGCCGTATGCATAATTTTACTACAAAATATCGCATTGTGAGTTCATTTGATTCCCTTTTACTCTTTACATTTTTAGGACTGAGAATACATGAGCTATTTTTATAACTGCTTTATTAAATGCCTTTGAATTATATTTTGAACTGCGAATACATGAAATGCTTTTATAAATGTTTGACGAGATAGACACAAGCAAAACATTCCTCGAATAAATTATTATGCAGACAGAAGTTCTGCGAATTATTATTGAATTATGTGGACATGATAATTGCCACTATTGAATTATGTGGATATGATAATTGCCACCATTGAATTATGTGGACATGATAATTGCCACCATTGAATTATGTGGACATGATAATTGCCACCAATTGAAGTGAATGTTATGTATCGAGAGAATGATTTTATACACAGGTTATGTGTATGTTATTTTTGTGCACGAGATATGTGTACGGTTACTAAGATTTATGAAAAATGATTTCGTACACGAGAAAGGTGTGCTGTATTTAAAAGATATCGCATGTACATTACAGGTGGGTATAGGATTTGGGCCCATTTGTACCATGCAGCATTTAAATCTTGTGGTCTATCAAAAGTACTGAATTTTATTGTTTACGATAAACCTATGAACTCACCAACCTATTGGTTGACACTTTAAAGCATGTTTATTCTCAGGTATGAACGAAACCTTCTGCTGTGCATTTGCTCATTTTAGAGATATTACTTGGAGTCATTCATGGCATATAGACGTCAGTTCATCGCGATGGTACCATATGTTGAAGTGTTCGTTCAGGAAAATTTTGGATGGGGTATGACATGGACCGATAACCACTTTGTATATTCTCCCCCTCATGAAGATTGTCGGGATCGAAATCATCATGATCAGGCATGTGAATTGGTCCAGGTGACTTGCATGGAGATAAAGGATATACTATCCTTGCTTGCTCAAGATAAATCATCATAGTCTCGCGAACTTCATCAAGATCAGTTCGTTTCGGAAACTCAGCAAGATATAGTTCCTCCACCTCATTGTCAGAGAGATATCTTAATCCATATCTATTCAAAATCTGAGAAGGTGACCTAGTTGCTGGAACAACGGTGTAACCCCGAACAACATTAGCATCAGCAGCAACTGTTGAAGGCGATGTCGGTGAAAGTGTTTGATTTGCCATGAGGGCAGGTAAGGATATACATGCGGTATTATTCTTATATGTAGGGCTGTACATACTACTAGTTAGATTCGTGATATCCCCTTCTGATGGAGGTTGGGCAACAACCGGAGTTATCGCCGGCAAAGTTTCTTTCGAAGCATCCGCCTCCATGACTTTAATCTCATGGGACTCTAACAAAGTAGTAGAACTACCTGTTGGTTTAGATCTCACAGAGATATTTCTATCTCCAACTCCTGAAATCATTGATATACCATGAGGTGGTACATCTCTTTTAGTTAATGACTCTTCCTCCAGACCCTGAGATTCAAAATTCGGAAGAGAAGTGGTTTGAACCAATGGATCACTTTCATGAACCAAGGGATCAGTCTACTGAAAGTCTAATGAATATCCCGAAGGATTGTCATGTTGACTCATTTCCATGGGACGCGGCAGATCACCCTCATCAAGATAAGCCGGACCTCGAGGCCCTGTTGTACGTTGAGGCACAGGAGGATTTTCAACCGATACGCAGGGTGCCTTTTCAAGACTTTTCGGCTCCCCTTCGACCGTTCTGGACTTCAATGATTGAGTTTCCTCAATCGATTGAGTCAACGCAGACATTACTGCAGAGGAAGACTTTACTTCCTTAGATGCCGAAGCATCTTGCTATGTAGGATTTATTATTAAGTCCTGTTTAGATTGGATGGGCTTATTGGTCTTTTTACCATCCGTGTGTTTAGCTCTCTTGCCTACCGAAGCTTGCGCTTCATTTTGCGTAGGGCTTACTGTTATTATTGGATGTGATACGGAGATGGGTGAGGGTGACCTAATCGGCTCTAGGTCTTGGTCCGTATCACCAATGGTTGGAGTAACTGTTTGGCGGACGATAGGTGTCAAAGTCCTAGATCTAGTTACTCGTTGGGTTGGCGGAGTCTGAATCATCTCATCAGGCATAAATCGAGTTCTCTTAGGAGAATGTTCAGGAGATGATTCAGTTGCTGAAGAATCAGTGTCACTGCTCACTTCGGGTGTTGTTGAAAGGGTTGGTTCAATCCTAGATGATCTAGGTTCCTTGATCCTCACGGGTTGAGCATGGTATGCTACCCTAGAACGTTTGAGGTTCACCCTAAGTGGAGGATTAGCTGGCCCGGGTGGTTGTACTACAGGTTCCTCTACAACCTCTGGGGCTGGAACCGCAACGGGTTCAACTTGTGCTTGTTGTACCGGGTTCGGAAGAGGTATTCCTACAGCCTCAAAATATGAACACATTCGAGCGTCTTGGGGTGCAGCTAGCCCTACAAGCCAATTTGGAATCGGCGCAGTGAATTGATTGTCAGATATCATCGGGTATTCATCTTCAGCTCCCCAAATCTTTTCATCTGTAATCCATGTGTACCTGGTACAAATATATTTGCATTTCTGCAAGAATTTATAGCATCATGGATAAAGATACAGAAAAACCTTTCACAAGGGATGTATGAACCACTTGGCTTATCAACTTGCGCTTGAACCAAATCTCATAGTAGCTCTGCATAGTCAGGAGTCTCTACTCTTGTGAATGAGTAGAACAGCCTCAACATTGGCACCGTCAAGCTATCTGATCCACTCCTTGTCATTAACAAGCATCTGTTGATGATTGAGAAGATTACATACCACCTTGAGTGTAGGTATTTCTTCGGAAACATAGCCGGTGGAACATTGGTAGCTCCAACATAACCAAGATCAAAAATTGAAGACATCATCTGCTGAGTAGCAGGGAAAGCAGGAGCATTTTGAACAAGAGGAAGCTGAAATATCCTCCTGAAATCAGCTTTTGTAATACTCCTCATCCCTTGAACTCCTCTTAGTTCAAATTCAAATCGAGCTTGTGTACCCTCTGGATTTGCAACAGTAGGTTGTGTAGCTTCTATAAACCTAATAGTTTTGTTCAGTAGCTCCAGATCTGTCACAGGCACACTGGAAATTGAGCTTAGAGCAGGCCACAGTGTATGCCTCTCTAGTATTGTAGTCCAGTAGTTGCAGGGAATGTTGGTTTCAGAGTTGATAAAGTGATTGTTCGCCATTTAGCTGTATAAATAAGAAATAGAAGAGCACAAGATGTTTAACATAAAGCACATATCTCTATTCTTATTTGCCTTTGAAATCCTTTGTATTTTTCAAATTTTATTATTTTTATGGTTTTTCTAAGTTATAAAAAACATTTATTCCAAATATGAACAAGTAATTGACAAACATGACATTTATATGATATACATTACAGTACAAAATCATCATGCAAAGCCAATTTTATAACACAAAGAATCAGAACAACACTTAGTCAAATTTAAGAACAAATCAAGCAGATTCGGTAGTCATGAAAACTTGAGATTCTGTAACCAAATAAGCTTGAGTTTTCATACCAAAGACTTAAATAGAGCATGCAAGATTTATCAAGTTGAAAATCACATTATTTTTAAATTACCAAATTACAGACTCGGTAAAATGCCAAGAACAGATTCGGTATCTTCAAAAATCACACATTGAAATATCCCGTTCATATTGATTATAAA